>NC_090745.1:95079074-95086574 GCF_036898095.1 Palaemon carinicauda
AAGAAGTGCTGTGTTGTTGTTAGGAGAGGGCGGGGTGGGAAGATCTACACCTATCTAAAAAATTCAGTCCTTAATTTTGACGGGTCACGTACATTAGTGTGTGTATGTATGTATATATATACATATATATATGTATATATATATGTATATAATATAGATAGATATATAATTTTAACTAAGAGAGAAATTTTTATCTACAGTTTATCAAACGGATATAAATGGAACATTAGCATTAAATGCTTTACTTTTTCTCTAATAAAAAATTCTTGTAATGTATAACTCTTTACTAGTTCAAGTACAACATTTATGTTGTAGTGCACGCAATTGTTGAGCCATTTAAAAATTCGTATTTAATAACAAGCTAAATTTTTCTCTTTATTTATGCAATTAATTGTACTGAAGTATTACACAAGTATCGGCGGTGAACGTTAAAAAAAGAATTCCCTCCTAACATTGTGAAGGGGTTCGTTCGGTCACACCTGTCGGAGATGGTTTTGACGCGTTATCTTTGCACTTAATCAGCTTCGTCCATCTGCTATATATACCAAAAAAAAAAAAAAAACTCCAATTTATTACACAATGTTTCGCACCTAACGAAGAAAAATTAAAAAAAGCATGTTGTTTTCAATTGTTTCTCTTGTAACCAGTGGTGGGTTAACAAAAAAATTAAATATTATTAGATTACCTGATTTAATGTGTTTTTATCTATCGTTTTCCTGGTTTACTAGACGGAAAAACACTCGATATGATAATTATTTTGAAGTCATAAAATCATTTCCATAAATTATCATCCGGAATTTATGAATGTGTTTAAAAATCTATTCATTTATATAATCTATATTCCGGGTTAACGATATTCGAGATAAAGACATCACGTAAACTTTGATTATGCATTCAATCTCCCACCTGATCACATACGTTCTATCTCATAATTATTTATGAATCATGGAGAAATAAACCAACCAATCAGATTCAATCGGCAGAGTTGAACCTAGAAGTGCGCAGGAGGCATCCCTATACACTTTATTATTATTATTATTATTATTATTATTATTATTATTATTATTAACTGCTAAGCTACAACCCTAGTTGGAAAAGCAGTATGCTATAAGCCCAGGGGCTCCAACAGGGAAAATAGCCCAGTGAGGAAAGGAAACAAGAAAAAATAAAATTTTTAAGAAGAGTAACATTAAAATAAATATCTCCTATATAAACAATAAAAACGTGAACAAAACAAGAAGATGAGAAACAAGCCAAAACAGGGTGCCCCAGTGTACCCTCAAGAAAGAGAACTCTAACCCAGAGAACTCTAACCCAAGGAAGTGGAAAACCATGGTACAGAGGCTATGGCACTACCCAAGACAAGAGAACAATGGTTATACTGTTAATACAAGTATTCAAGAATCTTTATTCAGGCTGTGACCAACTTGAGGCATGGTCTTACAAATGGTTTTTTTTTTTTAAATGCTTCCCTGTTAAGGAAGATGACATTTGTCTTGCACTATAGTTTATATATGACTGATATATTTTAACTTTATTGCTGATCTTTAAATATTACATATTTTTTATTCAGTACTTATACAAATTTATTTGCTATTTCCTGTGGGAGACCTTGGACTAGTAGCATTCTGCTTTTCTAAAGAAGGATGTAGTTTGAATAATAATAATAATAATAATAATAATAATAATAATAATAATAATAATAATAATAATAATAATAATAATAATAGTAATAATAATAATAACAACCACCAAAATAATAATAATAATAATAATAATAATAATAATAATAATAATAATAATAATATGCTCCCTTGGTGAAGTACTGTGCTAGTATAAGGTCGACTTAATGTAGTTCTAAATTTTAAACAAATAACTTTGTTTACACGGACTGTTCTAAAAAGTTTGGCAATTTCTGCAGCAAGTAAAAATTTTTAATGTGAATTACTAATACTGTAGAATCCAGATGGTTTCTTGGGCACACTATTCTATCTTATTTCTCTTCCTCTTGTTTTGTTAAAGTTTTTATATTTTATATAGGAGATATTTGTTTTAATGTTGTTACTGTTCTTAAAATATTTTATTTTTCCCTGTTTCCTTTCCTCACTGAGCTATTTTTCCTGTTGGCCCCCTGGGCTTATAGCATCGTGCTTTTCCAACTAGGGTTGTAGCTTAGCAAGTAGTAATAATAATAATAATAATAATAATAATAATAATAATAGTAATAATAATAATAATTACTATTTGTGGTGACATAGGTAATTCCAAAAGTATGAAGAAATTGCGAAGATAAGAAGTTTATGAGCCTTGAAAATATGTAAATTATATATATATATATATATATATATATATATATATATATATATATATATATATATATATATATATATATATATATATATATATATATATATATATATATATATATATATATATTATATATATATATATGTATATATATATATATATATATATATATATATATATATATATATATATATATATATATATATATATATATATATATTACATAATATATCTAGAAATCAAAACTACCGTGCTGCATTTCACTTATAGATTAAGGTTCGATTCCGAAGCGAGGTAAAAATTTCTATATAATTATATATATAATACAAATATACGCTGCATATATATGAATAAATACTATATTCATAAAATTCTCTTTATCTGTAAGTTATTCCTCAGGTGAATTGATAAAAATCTGTATTTTCTTCTTAATATTTAATGGCATGAAAATATTATCTGTTAAAAATGGACGTACCATCATACAGACACCCTGGTTGTAACCCTAGTAATAAGATATACTCTAGACTAGGTAATATGTAAAGAAAGTCTATATATATAATGTGTATATATATATAATATAATATAATATATATCTATATATATATATATATATATATATATATATATATATATATATATATATACATATATATATATATATATATATATATATATATATATATATATATATATATATATATATATATATACCCACACACATGCATAGACTGTATATACACTTTTAATCGCAACTCTTTTAAGAAACCTTTGAAGCTGGCGGTACTAGACACTGCTTTTGTTTTTTAACGGTAATTTGTCATCATCAGACGTTACTAGTTCACAGCAGTTAATCATCCCCTGTTTTATGTAAGATACGTTGATGAAACTTTAGCTTGATTTAGAGATGAATTCGATGTCGACTCCTTTCTGGGTTTTGCTAATTCTCAACATGAAAATATAACGTTCACCTTAGAAAAGGAAGGAAACAAACTACATTTTTGTATGCGTTGGTCTCTAGAAAAAAAGGCTCTTACTAGATTAAGTTCGAACTTTAATATGTCTTGCTTTTATCATCTTAAATTAAACTCTGTTTCTACTTTCCTCCACAGAGTGTTCCTTCTTACTTCTGGTTGGAAATCTTTCACACGAATTCTCTATTTTCGCGAATATTTTAAGAAAAATTGTTTTCACCAAAAATATTTTCCATACATCTTAATAAATTATTAAATGTCAGGATGGCTTTGACTCCAAAAACACCTACATTTCCTATGGTCCTTTCTTTAATGATGATTTTCTCACAAAAAATTTACAAAAATCATCCACTTCCTAAGAATCCTCTCACAATTGGCTCGCTTTTTAATTTTTAAGATCGATTGACTCTTCTAATGTCCTCGGGTGTAGCTTATAGATATATTTTCCCAAAGTGTAACTCTGGGACCTACGTAGGATCTACCAAGACGTTGTTGCAGGTCAAAATTGATTCCCATAGAGGTGTGAGCTTTCAAACATAGTAGAATATCCCCCACAACTCTCAAATATTTGCAATCATGGTAAAATATGCAAACTAAATATTGACACCAATGCTTTTAGCATTATAAGTCACGAATCAAATAACCATGGCTTGAATGCACGGTGGCTCATTCGGGATCCAGTAATTTAAATAGGAATATACCGGAATATTTGGTAGTTTTGTTTTAAGTAACATACATTACTACACACATATACATATATATATATATATATATATATATATATATATATATATATATATATATATATATATATGCATGACTTGTTTATTCTTAAGTCAATAATGATTAAACGACTGGTTCCAACGTTAAACACCCAAGCTTCCTCCATTCATTCATATCTGTCATAGCCTTCTTCGTTTTTTGTTTTGTTTCTGTTGTCACTGTTGATAGCATTTAGTCTCTCATTACGATTCTGGGAGGTTGGTTCCATTATTGTCTAATGTATATTTTTCTTGAATTCTTTTATTGTTTTTATTTACTCATTTTTACTTTTTTATATTAATTTGTACGATTTTTGCTGTTTCTTAATGTTACCTATATGTTTCCTATTTGTAGCTCTGGAAAATGTGGTTATAAAAATCACGAAACGTTGGGAATAATAAATGGATTTTAAGCACAACTGCTTTCACTTTTAACATTGCGAAATTTATACAGTATATATATATATATATATATATATATATATATATATATATATATATATATATATATATATAATATATATATATATATATGTATGTATCTCTCTCTCTCTCTCTCTCTCTCTCTCTCTCTCTCTCTCTCTCTCTCTCTCTCTCTCTCTTCTCTCTCTCTCTCAATATATATTCACAAGTTTTACTAGAGAACTAGGAGTTATATCAGGGATCCTTAAGATAATGTTCAATCATATATAATCTTATTTACACCATATATGGCTGTGGGAGATGGTATTAGGTACTGATCTTACAGCATAACTTACATATTACACGGAGAAAGGAAGAATTTTCCTAAACAGAGACAAGCTATTTACTGCAGCATGAAAGAAAAGGACACTAGAATACAATGCTAGGCTCCAAGATGTAAACATAAAAATAGGATATAATTCCACTGGTTTAATATCACCATACACTATTAAAAAGAAAAAAAAAAACGTAATCTTAATCGGAAATTCTCCCTAAAAATATACTGTTCTCAGCTGTATTTCAGTAAATTACAGGTCACCGTAATTTTACCCTACTTTTTCATTATATTTAACGGGTCGGTGACCATACTATCACTCCTTTACATCAATATATCTATTTTTAAAACGGTAAATGTCTGGCAACATTTATGCCAGGATTTTTACTGTTTTTTTACGGCGGATTTTTAACAGTGTAGAGCAACTTGTTTTGAGAATAGCACAAATCAGTTAAATTGTAAGAGTACAGTGTCATAACAAATAATAATTCAGATTTGCTATCGTGACCCAGATCCCGTCATCGTTCTTTTCAGCAGGATAACTGACGACTAATGCATTCAAAACAGTAAAAACTTCCCTTTTCAACCAAGTTCCGTTTTACATTTGAAACACGAAGGAATGTATGCAAAACCAGTTATGTGTTTTTAAATATGCAAAAAGGCGTAGCGACAATAGCTATTACTTAATGAGGAAAAACCCAGACCATGGGTTCCATATAAATGGTTTCAACCATATATGCATTTCACGGCGATAATGACGTTGTTATTCTACGTTTCATATAGATAATTTGTGGTTTTTGAAATGTTAGTATTTGCATACTGATGGGAAAAAATCCATTTGGTTTAATTAGAAGTATATTCATGATAGCCTATACAATCTGCCAACACATTAACAAAAGTGAAACATATTACAAGTTTATCTAGTTGTAGTTAAAAACCTAAATAATCTATAATGAGATTTTATTTGGAAAAACATGTGGAACAAACATTCTCAAGCTTATCTCAATCTAGAATTATAGACACTAGGAAAAAGGCTATAAAATTCTAAAGAATCCCCTTTGTTGAAGCAAGGAGTTGATCTAAATAATTATGGATAATTATAAGTGTAACGTCTGAAAAAATATCAATCAATAAATGATTCTAGTAAGAATAATTAATTATTCCTACAGGCGAAATTATCGATTGCTTGCCGACCGGAATTATTTGTCCGTCCTGTAAGTAAATATAAGTGAAAAAAAAAAAATAGTTTCTGTCCCGAAAAATAATAACAATAAAATTAATAAACAAATAAGTGTTGGAGAGATCATTCAACATTAGTCAGTGATTAGGCGTAATGGGTTAATTGTTTTTAAATAAGTGAACAACATGTTTTGCGTTGATGCGACCACAGTCAGGAATTTCGTCTTCCTTAGTACTGTGTTCTTCAAGATGTTTAAGATCTTCTAGCCTACTTGATAACTTTGCTTATGAAACCGAACACTTAATCTAGCGCTATTCTGATCGTTACTTTTCGTCTACACTTCAAATAGCCCGGTGTTGTACCTGAGAACAATCAGTGTCGATCAAAAGTGCAACGTCTATTCGATCAATTTATACTGCGACATTGTTTTACGATTTTTTAATAAGTGTTTGATAAAGCCACCACTACTAATTCTATTAATTTAATTTAAGTTGCGCTGATATCAGATACAAGAATTAATCTTAATACAAAGACTCAGCATCAAAATTTAATCTGGATCCTCCATACTTGTGTTAATTTTCAAGTACGCCAATACCTATGCACTGCCGATTCTCTTACTTCAGCTACCACTATAAATAAGGAATTTATACCGTACTAGAGTTAGGGAATAAGTAGACTTTAACTGCTATTTTTTTGTAGGCTTTTCTTTAGCAGTTCTTCTCTGCTTGGCTTCTTCAGCTTACGCTAAACTTAACCCACCGTAGGCTATACGGATTACATTTACATTTCTAAATAATTTTTGCTATGGATTTTGCTATTAGTGTTCATAATGAACAACATGAATATTTGCATAGCAATTACTCATATACACAATGCCTTAATGAAAATAACAGTAATAATAAAAATAGTAGTAAAAATAATGAATGTTCCATTTTAGCCAGATTTCTTTTTTGATTAGAATACAATAATATTCCTTTGCTGAAATAATCGAAACATGAGTTTAGGAATATAACTATTTCATTTACCATTACTACCAATGCAGTTATATGCATATGTGTATGATTTTCAAATACTATGTATTATTATTCTATGCGTACGTTATTTATAAGGTCCACAGATAAAATCTAATTGGAAAAATAAAAGCATAAACCATACTTTTCACACCTTATGAATACAGTATTTGTAGGCTATCTTTTGCTTAATAATTGAAAGCGTAAAATCTCATGTTCAAAATAATGATATGTATATATATATATATATATATATATATATATATATATATATATATATATATATATATACACACACACATATATATACTGTATATATACATACATATACATATATATATGTATATATATATATATATATATATATATATATATATATATATATATATATATATATATATATATAATTTACATTAAAGACTATAGCTTAGTGGCGTCAATGTGTTTCCTACAATGTAAATTACATTAGAGAGAGGCCAAGTCCTACAAGCATATATATATATATATATATATATATATATATATATATATATAT
>NC_090745.1:95089074-95094074 GCF_036898095.1 Palaemon carinicauda
CATTTTACCTAGATCATGGACCATTGTACAGAAAATACTTTTGTAGATCTTATCAATGATACAAAATTTCCTGCATCTGTCGAATATTAAATTCCTGAGCCTTAGATGGGTACGCAGTCATAGTTACGGTATTAATATTTATATCAATATCTAAATACTTTAATATTTAAAAAAGAAAATAACTTAAAAAATTAGTTTTTCTCAAACTAATTAACTTCCTCCTAAAGGCATCACATTATTTCTTTTAATTCCTGACTCTTAATTTTGAATTTTCATGTCTAATTCATAAAGCGAGCAGTAAGATTGAAGAGCCAATAACAATGAGCTAATTACAATAAAAATAAATTAACTCTGCCTCATCGTGGCGATTCCCGAATTCTGCATTCAAAAGAATTTTTTTTATGTTGAAAACAGTATTCATTTCATTTAATTGTAGCATATTAATATGACGAAAATCAAATATAATAAAAATCTATTTTTTTTTTCAGTACTTAGCAGAAATTGCTAATTCTTAAGTTTTCGTCGAAATTGCTAATTCTTGCGTTTTCGTTACTGATTGGTAACTTGTGTTTCTTCTAACCCTGTGCCTGCCTAAAATGCAATACAAACTTGTCTATTAGCCTGCATGGATATTGGGTAGTTATAATTTCTTAAAGTATAGATCATAATATACTAGGATGCGGAAGCATAGTGGAGAGGTTGGTGATTTCCAATTCCTAAGTACCAGGTTCAAACCACACCCGTGTCCTGACATACTTCAATTAAAAGACACTGTGACCTTCTAGTCTCTATGAGATAAGGACGGACATTTTCATAGGTCCCTGGAACTACGTGCTTCACTACCAGGGTCAGTGGCCATTGCCAGGTTTCCCTTGGCTATAACTTTTGTGGAAAGGAGACTTGGGGGCAAGTTTACATGCCTACACGTTGTGCTACAGTGTTAAGATCTACTGTTAAATCTGTTGTCTTTAAACAAAACGGATATAATATTGGACAACACTACCCTTTGGTTATAATCATCAAAACTATAGAGATGTCTGTTTTAATAATTTTTCTAAGTTATCTTTTCTTGTGGAATTCTAATGAGTTACGATCAGATTTCGTTATGATTTTTGACCTTGGTGGCTGATTATTTAGGGTAAAAAAAATCCTGCAAAAACTGTAGTACTGTAGGAAAATATGAAGTTTTCTACGAGTATGAAAATACTAATTATTTTGAAATTTGAGGCTTAACTATTTTCCAAAATATTGGATAAACCAGATCTTGCGCTGATTACGTCTCCCAGATTTAATTTGCTATGATATTGGAGACCAAAATGAAGATCAACTTAGCGCCAACAATATTTATATCTCGATGCATTTTTGACTAAATTTTTTTTTCTAAGTAAAGGACTTTTATCCGGCATACTTAGATGAAGATAAATACTCAACTATCATTCATTGACGTAGAACTGTAAATGAACCACTTTTATCGAGCAATATTTCGCCAGCTACCAGTAGACGCCGATAAATTTTGCATCCGACAATATTCGCTGTAGAATACTTTTATTGAAATTAGTTTTGAATAATGGCGAATTTAGACCAGGCATTCTTTAAAAAAATAAAAGGATTCGTCCTTTATCTATAAAATTGCACTGGAACACACTTACTTGGATGCAAGCAGTCCGTATATATTCTGACTTTATTTCAAAATTTAGTTACGTTTTGAAGGCTGGAATGGACCAAACATTGATTTCCCAATTTTTCAGCATCGTTTTATCATATGACGAGGATAGAGTGGAGGATGGACTTGGTTACATTTATTTAAGATCATGAAATACCTCTATTTCAATGCGAAATTGCCAATAGGTTTAAATAACGCATTTAAAAATTGATTTCCGTATCTTCTGAATAGGTGTATTCTAAAATTAAAATGTCAAATCTCATTCAATTGGAGGCTTTCTTCTCTCAGTCAACGTTCATTCACTATAAGCAGATAAGAGTCAAAGATTGAATAATCATTTTAGACATGGCGTGAAGTAAGTCTGTCCATTTTTTTTTTTACATTAATAAATTATTTAACTACAAATATGAATAATTGAGGTGTTTTCACACTAATAATTCTTTTACAAAATGTAAAACAAATGGGTTTCTACAAAGCTATTAAGAGAACAGTCTAAACGAATTATGGGGGAGGATATCTTTTACTTGATCAAAACAAACTAACAATAAATGAAACAAAAATAGAACTCAACATATAAAATATCGCTACATAATTTACAATCGGTATCTTCATATAAACTAAGTATGTCACAAAAATATAGTGTATATATACATACTATATATATATATATATATATATATATATATATATATATATATATATATATATATAAATATATATATATATATATATATATATATATATATATATATATATTATTACCAGCTAAGCCACAATCCTATTTGGAAAAGGAAGATGCTATAAGCCCAAGGGCTCCAACAGGGAACAATAGCTCAGAGAGGAAAGGAAACAAGGAAATAAATAAACGATATAAGAAGCAATGAAAAATTAAAATGAAATACTTAAAAAAACATTAGCAACATTAAAACAGATAATTCATATATAACTATAAAAAGACTTATGTCAGCCTGTTCAACATAAAAACATTTGCTGCAACTTTGAACTTTTGAAGTTCTACTAATTAAAATAATCGATTAGGAAGATCATTCCACAACTTGGTCACAGCTGGAATAAAACTTCTAGAATACTGTGTAGTATTAAGCTTCATGATGGAGAAGGCCTGGCTATTAGAATAAACTGAATGCCTAGTATTACGAACAGGATGGAACTGTCCAATAAGATCTGAATGTAAAGGATGGTCAAAATTATAAAAAGTTTTATGAAACATACATAATGAACTAATTGATCGACGGTGACAAAGATTAATGTCTAGATCAGGAATAAGAAATATATATATATATATATATATATATATATATATATATATATATATATATATATATATATATATATATATATATATATATATGTATATATCTATATCTATATATATACATGCATATATCTATGTATATATATATATATATATATATATATATATATATATATATATATATATATATATATATATATATATACATATTATGTCCTGCACATGTCCATTTTTTTACAAGTTGTTAGAATATCCCCTAATTTAATTTGATCTCGTATCCATTTTGACTCTTATTATTCTTCATTATTCTTTCCATAGCTCTTTGAATTGTAACTAATTTATGTTCTATCTAAGGCTTCAGTATGACTCCAAGTTCCCGATGCAAAACATATATATATATATATATATATATATATATATATATATATATATATATATATATATATATATATACTACACACACACTTATATATATACACAAACACACACACACACACACACACACACACACATATATATATATATATATATATATATATATATATATATATATATATATATATATATACACATATATATACAACTATATGTATAAATATGTGAATATTCACACAAATCCGGAAAGGCCCGGAAAAAATCCTGGCGCTGTTAGAGTTTAAGACCAAACCCGCTTTGGAAGTTTTTTTTTTTTTTTTTCTTTTTTTTTCGCCATGGGAACATCTGTCATGCTCAGGGCGAATGAATGGAAAGTGGAGGATACATACGAACATGAAAAAACTTCATCACCAGCTTCTGTGGATATAATTACTATAAGAACAATAACTTCAGCGATTGAATCGGTTGCTCTCCGGCCATTGTAATCATAGCACAGATGTGAAGAAATGTGTGATATTAAATGTAAAGTGGATCGGATTCTCAACAAGATCACCTTGAGATTGCAGTGGTTCAGCCATTATACTTCTTTTTATAAAGTCGATTTTGGGCATATTTCACGTAGTTAACTATTGCACCAGTAAACCTATGACTTGAACTATCTTATCAGTACCTCTGCAATTAAATAATTACAATTACTTGGTACCACGGATAATCAAACGTTCTTTACTATCAAAAAACGAAATAGCAAAGGTACTATAATATATCTTATAACATCTTAAAGGAATCGTAATATTTCAAACATTCGATAAGATATATATTTCAATGTTAATTAGTTTGTTTTAACAAGAATAAATTTCCAGATCGTATTTAATAAGATAGGAGAACAAATGAATGACAGGAAATTTACACATCGTGACGCTATTTTATGTTTATTTGTATACATGCAGTATGAGCACACATTTTTATACATACCATACACAAGTATGTTATATATGTATATATAAATATATATATATATATATATATATATATATATATATATATATATATATATATATATATATATATATATATATATATATATATATAAATATATATATATATATATATATATATATATATATATATGTGTGTGTGTGTGTGTGTGTGTGTACATATAGACATATATATACATGTGCATTAAATTACAGCGATTTCATCAAGTAGAAATGAACTGTTACCGGCTTTATTAGTCTTTTTTCGCTAAATACATTTTCTAAAACTTAAAACCTACAGTCAAGAATTTAATTAAACTCAGTACATTGAACTTCTCTGAACAAACTTTCAAGTATAAAAAATGGATGTAAATAAAAAGACGTATAAATAATGAAATATATTTTAGAATTGAGTCTTACGTGTTTCATTCTCTTATACAGTATAATGTCGCAACACAGATATTTAATAGATTTTCCTTTCAATAGGTCGCAATATGAAATTTTCCTTCATTAATTATTTTCAAATTTATTACGGTAACTTTTACAATTATATAGGTGTTCTTTGTCTACAGAAAACTACATTAATGGTAATGTACTAATATATCGAACCTTTATTTTCAAGTTGTTAAGAATTTAACTAAATCAAATTTGTTATTAGGGATAAATTTTGTTAGGATCAATAATTTTCAATATCATATCACTTAATCATACTGTA
>NC_090745.1:95099074-95101574 GCF_036898095.1 Palaemon carinicauda
TTCCAGTGATTCAAAAACAACTTCTATATCAATGAGACTTTGCAAAGGATTTATTTTTACAGAAGACGTAAACACATAGAACTGTAATGATTTTAAACATGTGAGTTGTTACACATACACTCATATATATATATATATATATATATATATATATATATATATATATATATATATATATATATATATATATATATATATATATATATATATATAACAGTGTTAAACAAGTTAGTCAAGCGACCATAAACTGCTGTTGAGAAGCAAAATTTGTTTAGATCCAAGGAAAAAAAGTGAACAAACTAATTCTAAGAAAGAAAATAAACTCCTGCAATAAGAGAAACATCTGATGACTTTAGTTTAGCAATTCAAAATAGATACTCCCAGCTAGTCTACATGAGGAAATGTAAGCAAGTAAAAAAGAAATGACCATCAATTCAACAAAATGTGTATTGGAATCAGCATTAGAGATAGGTGGAAAAGTTCCCGAACAATATAAGGAAAACTTAGAAAAGATCAAAAGCATAATAAAAAAAAAGATTGGAAATGAAGGTAAAATCCAAGAGATAATTTAGAATAAGCAGAACCATCAAAACAATAAACAAACTAAAAAAAAAAAGATATTCGTGAACACAGTAAGACAAAAATGAAGGAAAGCCTAGAAAAGGAAGAAGCATCAAATTGATGAAAAGAAGACTTGGAACAGGGCGCTAACAGGAGTTTGCTTTAAAGAATGGAAATGGAAATATTATCATTAACAGAGAAGGAGTAATAAAAGTTGTAGAGGATTTCTATACAATGCTATGCAATAGTGATAAAAGAAATAATTTTGCCAATAGAAATAATGAAACGCCTGAGCCGGTACCTAAGATAACAGTAGAAACAATAGAGAAACCATTAAAAGGCATGAAAAGAAGCAAAGCAACAGAAGATGGGCTAACAATTGATTTCATAATAGATGTATACAGAAGTAAAACTGGCTGAACTTATTTTACTATTTTTCGCTACTAATTAAGCCGGGATTTTCAATAGTCAAGCCCCAATTAACGAGAGAATGCCTTGATGAAATCATTGGGTTTAAGCACGGCATATCATTTCCAGGTTGAAGCCTTGTGACGGGCAAGAGGGCTCTCGAATTGGGGAATAATTTTTTTCCCTCAGTTTGACTAAATTTCTCCAATAATATTTCTACTAATCATTACCTCAACGTCCTTCATATTTATCAACTATCTCCAACGTTGCTGCCAAAGCTCTTTTGCCCTTTTCACTATCTAGATTTTTGGAGGGGACACCGTAACCGGGATTGGATTTTTTTAAACCAATTGTGAGAACTGTGGTAATCTTGCCATCTACCAGATATTGTTTGGACCACAGTGTCAGCATTCTCGTGTTGACATTTGGCCCTCGCATTCGAGGATTGGGCATACTGAAATTTGGCCCTCAGATTCGAGGAGCGTGCCGGTTTCATAGGGATAGTACATGGCATTCTGTCCAGTTTGACTTCCGCTTTGACCAGAATGGGGATGATTGTATTCTTGAAATGCTCCAAGTCCTATCACGTGGGTTGTCTTACACTTGAACCACTCTAGAGGTACCATCCCTTCGGGTAGGGTAGAGAGTGGACATTTGGGAGTCAGCTCTCGCAGCTCAGTGGTGAAGGAAATACTTCCCTGAAAGAATAGTAGGATCCCTTTTGGGATGTTAGAGTCTAATCTTTTCCCCTAAACTTATTTCGGATCACCTATAGAATTGTCACCCCAAAAGGTCCTTCAAGGTGACGATTCTACAGGCGGTATAGCCTGAGATGAAGATTCTACAGGTGGGTATTCTGGATTAACGATTATACAAATAGGGATTGTTTTTATCTACTTTAAATTATCAGATTGGTATATCCCCGATTGCCTACTTTGAATAGCCGCTTCAGTATAATCGTTATTTAATTATTCTAGTACAATTACGCCTGGAGGATAGTTACCTAACTAACGAATTATCCTATAACGCCGTTTTAATTCCTCTAAATTTCAATTTTATTTTTAACTACATACCTTTAAATATCTCTCTATTTTTATTCAAAATTCAGTCTATTCTTCCTTTGAATTTCGCTAAAAAAAGAATACTCGCTAAAATTCTTCTTTTACTGAAAACCCATTGCCCAAAATACCTTCCAAGATGTGGTTCATCAACGTCTGTGTGATGATTCCTCTTAAAGTTATTTGGTGGCTACATCAAAAGAAGCTTTAAAGAGTGAAATTAAGTACGATACCCGCAAAAGTTGGATGAATTGCACAAAGTACTCCAGATCAGAGAATGGATTTATATGGAAATGCCAATCTAAGGACTGCCTGAAATACATAGCACGCAAGTCAATAAGAATAGGTTATTCTTTTGCACGATCAAATATTTCACTTCAAAAATGGATTCATGATGTACCTTTAGAGTAAGCGGATTGGCGAAACAACAGAAAAAACCGATAGAAAACCAAGATCGATGTCTATAGCCTTTT
>NC_090745.1:95104074-95114074 GCF_036898095.1 Palaemon carinicauda
TCTCTACAAGATGGTCTAGTAGATTGTAATAGTCTCTACAAGATGGTCTTAGTATCGAGAATAGCCTCTACAAGATCGTCTTAGTAGAGAAAAATAGTCTCTATAACATGCTCTTAGTAGAGAGTAGCAGTCTCTACAAGATGGTCTTAGTAGAGAGAAAAAGTCTCTACAAAATGGTCTTAGTAGAGAGTAGTAGTCTCTACAAGATGGTCTGTGTAGAGATTACTATATTAGTATCGAAGAATAGTCTCTACAAGATGTCTTAGTAGAGATAAATAGTATCTACAAGATGGTCTTACTAGTGAGAAGTCTCTACAAGATTGTCTTAGTAGAGAGTATTAGTCACTACAAGATAGTCTTTATTAAAGAGTAGTAGTCTCTACCAGATGGTCTTAGAAGAGAGTAGTAGACTCTACAAGATGATCTTAGTAGAAAGAAGACTCTACAAGATGGTCTTAGTGGAGAGTAATAGTCTCTACAAGAAGGTCTATGTAGAGAGAAATGGTCGCTACAAGAAGGTCTTACTAGAGAGTAGCAGTCCCTACAAGATGGTCTTAGTAGAGAGAAGAAGTCTCTACAAGATGGTTTCATTAGAGAGTAGTAGTCTCTAAAGGATGGTCTTAGTAAAGAGTAGCATTCCCTACAAGATTGTCTTAGTAGAGAGCAGTAGTCTCTACAAGATAGTCTTAGTAGAGAGATTCGTTTCTACAAGATGTTCTTAGTAGGAAAAAGTCTCTTCAAGATGGTCTTAGTAGAGAAAAATGGTCACTACAAGATGGTCTTGGTAGAGAGAAATCGTCTCCACAAGATGGTCTTAATAGAGAGTAGTAGTCTCTACAAACTGGTCTTAGTAAAGAGAAGTCTTTACAAGATTGTCTTAGTAGAGAGAAGTCTCTACAAGATTGACTCACCAGAGGGAAGAAGTAAAACTTCTTGTTGTATGCATTGTTCCTTGACAAAGATTTACTGGTAATTTCTTTGTCAGGTGAACGAATGCAGGAGAAATAAGTCTGACTTCTTCTAGTATGCTAAGCCCCTTTGAGAAGAATCCTTTGTACTAGAATAGTGGAACAAGTACCTGACTAGGGTATGAGGAGGGTCATGGTAACCAAGACTGCAACTATTTTCCTTGAAAGTAGAATCAGGCAAAACCCACCTGATAAGCGATTTGATAAAATAGACATTTAGAATAACAGAATGGGTCCATGCAGACAGTAAATGAAGCAGGGGAAGGAAGAGAATAAGATGGATTGTCGAGCTAAGAAAATTTACTTGATATAGCCTGGTATGGAAAAACCACACGCGTGGAAGGATATGTCTGAGGCCTTTATTCTGCAGTGTACTAGCTATGGCTGATGATGATGATATACAGTATATATCCTCATCTTTAGCCATTGCTAATCCGCTGCAGAACAAAGGCCTCAGACACGTACTTCCACTCGCATGTTTATGGTCTTTCTTTGCCCGTTTATACATGCAAATTTTCTTGGTTAATAAATCCATCGTCTTCTCTTCCTTCCCTGCTTCTTGCTTCTTTTGTAATCTCTAGGAAACCATTTTGTTATATATATATATATATATATATATATATATATATATATATATATATATATATATATATGTATATATATATATATATATATATATATATATATATATATACATATATATATATTTATATATATATATATATATATATATATATATATATATATATATATATATATATATATATATATATATATCAACCACAATGGCATTTAATATCGGATTCTACCTTTGGAAGTGTATATCCACTGGAAATTCATTTATGACAACGGCTTCAGACTGGGCAATGATTCGGACCTATGCCTCTTGCCCAAAACCATGCCTGCAAGGACTCTAACCAGCCATGCTATCAAGAGTTAAGAGTCCCTGCAGGCATAGTTTCGGCTAAGAGCCATAGGTTCGAATCTTTGCCCAGCCAGAAGCTGTAATCATAAATGAATTTCCAGCGGATATACATTCCCAATGGTAGAATTCGGTATTGAATGCCATTGGGGTAGATAATTACCTCGTTTAAATCATGCGTGTGAGTGATATGTATATATGTATATATAAATTATCTATCTATATATATATATATATATATATATATATATATATATATATATATATATATATATATATACACATATATAATTTCTATCACATACTAGGATCAATCTGGAGCCTCGTCAAATGAAAGACTAAGTCGCCATCAATTATGTCATCAGAGGCTCTAAAAGAAGTTGGAACCTAAGTGCTGGGCAAAAAAAAATGAAAAGGAGTATAAGGGAGATACAAAAGTGGAGGGGCATTATCGTAGAAGAGAGAACATGATTAAAGAGATGTACATTGAGACATATGCCTGTGCGATAGGCCTCTTAAATATTCGTCGAAGGGATGAAGTGTGAGCGTGCTCTGGCTGTTATTCCATTTTGCACATTCAATAAGCTTGTTCGTGGTCTAAAACATCAATGCAGAATGCATACTAGAACTGACCATCATGCAACAAGGATATATCCCATTCCTTGCCAATTGAGTGTGTCTGCTTCTCTGGTAAATTGAAACATCCAAAGGATTGTCAAAATCTATGATACTCCGCCTATTGACGTAAAGGGCCTCTGTTAGATTTTGCTAGTCGTCTCGATCTTGAGCTGTAAAATTAATACTTCTCCATTCATCACCCTAGCAATCCATTTTTACCAACGGTTACATAAGTGGATGAGCAACCTGGTGGAGTATTGAATAGAACTTTGGGTGTGAAGGAAATGGCCCCCTAAATCTCGATGAAGTCGCTGGCAGCAGGGCAATGGATTGGGTTTATTGCAATAGACAAGATATCTCTTAGGCTTCTACTCCGATGCTTGGATTTAGTATGGACTAGCTGGGGTCCCTTGCCTTCGCTAGAGAGGCACTGCGCATCACAAGGAACTGGCTATCCTTGATGAATCTAGCCAATGAATCTTCGGATTTAGTCAGTCTATGGTGGCTTTTATGAAAAACTTAAGAGGGGAATGGGAAAATGAGGAAGGGGTGTAGGAAGAAATGGGGAGGCAAAAAAAATGAGTGGACACATTAAGTGGATCTCAAGAGCCTGAATATGATATAAGGAGCGGGAATCCTTATGCCTCATTAAGTTTCTCATCACAAATCTGAGAATATTTTGTGAAAAATGCTCTTTATAAGAATGATAATATTGAACTATTAATAAAATTAGATATTTATATATTTTGGTAGTAGACCCTCTTTAAGGCATGTTTGGTTGAATACAATGGCTGCCTCAGTAGGATTAATTTTATACTCTCTTCTAAATAGCTCGGATGAACCTTTCTAGATTACTGCGTTCTGCCAGTAATTGAGCAAAAGTCATTCTTCATGGTTGGGAAGTCCAATTCAAGGTAAGTCTTATTATTATTATTATTATTTGCTAAGCTACAACCCTAGCTGGAAAAGCAAAATGCTATAAGCCCAGGGGCCCCAACAGGGAAAATAGCCCAGTAAGGAAAGGAAAGAAGGAAAAATAAAATATTTTAAGAAGAGTAACATTAAAATAAATATTTCCTATATAAACTATGAAAACTTTAACAAAACAAGAGGAAGAGAAATTAAATAGAATAGTGTGCCTGATTGTACCCTCAAGCAAGAGAACTCTAACCCAAGACAGTGGAAGACCATGGTACAGAGGCTATGGCACTACCCAAGACTAGAGAACAATGGTTTGATTTTGGAGTGTCCTTCTCCTAGAAGAGCTGCTTACCATAGCTAAAGAGTCTCTTCTACCCTTACTAAGAGGAAAGTAGCCACAGAACAAATACAGTGCAGTAGTTAACCCCTTGAGCGAAGAAGAATTGTTTAGTAACCTCAGTGTTGTCAGGTGTGTGAGGACAGAGGAGAATCTGTTAAGAATAGGCCAGACTATTCGGCGTATGTGTAGGCAAAGAGAAAGAACCGTAACCAAAGAGAAGGATCCAACGTAGTACTGTCTGGCCAGTCAAAGGACCCCATAACTCTCTGGCGGTAGTATTTCAAGTATTTAATAAAAAGTTCACAATTTAGGTACAAAAAACAGTTAACAGCGACACGTTTTGAGAGGATCACCTCCCTTCCTCAGGCTGTAGTGGAATTGGTGAAACAATGCTGGCAACGTGGGGAGAGGCAGCGGATTTACATTGGCCATTTCCTGCGCCATGGGTGGAGCATGTAGTGACGTGAGTGGAGCGGCAAATTTTCATTGGCTGAGACGTGTTGATTCCCAACCAGACTGTCTTCCCGCTCACTCATAGGTGGGAAGTCACCACCTTGCTCTGCAATGGCTGTGCTCTGATTGGTGGAAGCACTCGCCAGGATGGAATTGGCGTTAGGCGAGGTGCTTGGCCACTGATCAGAGTGGTCTAGGTTTGGGATGTATTGTTCGGTAGTCATTCTTGGAATGTCTTTCCTGCTCTTTCCATAAAAACATCCCAAGAATGACTACCGAACAAGACATCCCAAACCTAATCCACTCAGATAGCAGCCAAGCAGCTCAATCAACCCCAATTCCATCCTGGCAAGTGCTTCCGTCAATCAAAGCCCAGACGTTGCAGAGCAAGATGGCAACTCACCACCTATGAGTGAACAGGAAGACAGCCTAGCTGGGAATCAGCTTCTCCCAAGGAGCATATCGGCCAATGAAAATTCGCTGCCCTATTCACGCCACTACTTGCCCCGCCCACAGCGCCTGAGGCAGCCAATGTAAATCCGCCGTCTCTCCCCATGAGACAGCATTGCCACTTAAAAGGATGTTGCCAGCATCGTTTCACAAATTTCACAACAGCCTGAGGAAGGGAGGTGATCTTACAACGGTCACTGCTACCTGAAGGAACGTTTTGCTGATAATGCTTCTTTCAAATTTGTGTGAATACATTGCTATTCAATATCCAGCGTAAAATGTATGTTGAACTCATGTCACCATCATCTCCTCCTACGCCTATTGATGCTAAGGGCCTCGGTTAGATTTCGCCAGTCGTCTCTATCTTGACTGGTCTCAAAAAGAGATTTACTTATTACTAAATGTGTTAGAAATTACAAGAAATTACAAATGAGTACATGGGAAAAGGGAACACATGTGCTCATTCGGAATTTCTTGTCATTTTTAACACATTTAGTGATATATAAATTTTTTTTTTTAATTTCAAGATTACCCTATATGGAATTTAAAAAATAGATTTATATATTACTAAATGTGTTAAAAATAACAAGAAATTCCAAATGAGAACATGAGTTCTTCTCCTAGAGAACTCATTTGCTCATTTGGAATTTCTTGTCATTTTTAACACATTTAGTAATATATAAATCTATGAAATTAAAAAACAAAAAATTTATATATTACTTAATGTATTAAAAATGACAAGAAATTCCAAATGAGTACATGAGTTCTCTAGGAGGAAAACTCATGTACTCATTTGGAATTTCTTATAATTTTTAACACATTTAGTAATATATAAATATATTTTTCAAATTCCATGTAGGGTTATCATGAAATTTAAAAAAAAAAAATTATTTATTACTAAATGTGTTAAAAATGATAAGTAATTCCAAATGAGTACATGGGAAAAGAGAACTCATATACTCATTTCGAATTTCTTGTCATTTTAAACGCATTTAGTAATATATCAATCTGTTTTGTAAATTCTATATAGGGTAATTTTTTTGTTTAATTATATAGTAGGTGGCGAAATTTTATATTTTTCTTCAAGATTTCATATAATTTGTTCAATTCAATAACAGTCTATATTATCTGTGTACAAATTATGAACATGATGACGATTCTACAGGTAAATATAAGGTGGGATAACCAGGGTGACAATTCTACAGATGGGATTTTCTGGTGGTGACGTTTCTACAAGTGGGGGATTCTAGGGTGACGATTCTACAGGTAGAGATTCTGGGGTGACAATTCTACAGGCGGAGATTCTGGGATAACAATTCTACAGGTGACCCGAAAGAAATTCTTTACCATGCAAAAAGACTGAATTTATCAATGGGATCAAAACACACAGACATACAAGCATATACTAACGCACGCACATATACATACATATACAGTACACACACACACACACATATATATATATATATATATATATATATATATATATATATATATAAAGTATATATATATATATATATATATATATATATATATATATATATATATATATGAAGTATATATATATATATATATATATATATATATATATAATGTAGGTGTGTGTTTCTTCGAAAGGTCTACCAAACAATCATAGAAAATAAGAATATCACTATACTTAAGCCAATATACATTGGCTTTGTTATTGGTATAATGGGCGAAATATTGTGATTAACCTGATTTCATTCGTTGCTATTATAAGCCTTTCTAATAAACATGTAAAACTGTTAGATTAGTGTTAGAAGAAGTAAACACATCATATACAGTAATGTATTCTAATCATACATTTTATACACACACATATATATATATATACTGTATATATATATATATATATATATATATATATATATATATATATATATATATATATATATATATATATATAATATATATATATAAATGCATAATAGGAATATATTACTATATATGTGTGTGTACTTCTTCCAACTGTAATCTAAGTTTTACATGTTTATTATAAAGGCTCAAAAAAAGAAACCATTGAAATCAGATTAATCAGTATATTTCCCCCATTATACCAAGAACAAGGCCAATGTACAGTATATTGGCTCAAGTATAGGGATTATTCTGATTTACTATGATTGCTTGGTAGTGTGAGATATCAGCATAAATTACAGGTGATTGATATCCTGTCACATTTGCAATCATCCATCATTCCCACTCTCAGATACTTATACACATCGACCACTTCCAATCTTCCACAATCCATACTTTTCACCATCATATTACAGAAAATAAACAGAACAACTCTGTCTTGTCTAGCCTCTATACTATAACACTAGAAATTAATAAAAGGCAAACAAATACACTAACGACTAACTTACGGAAGGAGGGATGAAGAATTTTATATATGGAATTATCAAGATAAAGCAAAACTTTTTCTTAATTGCTGTCTGTCTTTTATACAAATTTTACGATAATTATAGAAAATATCTATCCAAAATCATAGGTTTCTTATTGTCTCTTCTCTGGCCGGTCTAAATGTTAATTTTAAAGAGAGAGAGAGAGAGAGAGAGAGAGAGAGAGAGAGAGAGAGAGAGAGAGAGAGAGAGAGAGAGAGAGAGAGAGAGAGAGAGAGAGAGAGAATAATATGTTTTAATTTACTTGTTTACAGCAGTGGTAAAACTAAAATTAATTTGATCAGTCATCACATTTTCTACGACCCGCTTTGACATTTGGAAAGAATAAAAGGATTGAGGGAGAGAAGGAAACAAAAGGTAGACAAGAAAAAAAAGAAGATGGTAGGGATAAAGAAAGGGATGATAGGAATAAAAAGGGCTAGTAGGAACAAAAATAGCGAGATAGTGTGAAAGAGGGGAAGAGCAGAAGAAAGAGGGAAGTGAAATCAGGAGGAGATTAAAGGAAAATTGGATTACGGGTAGAAAGAAGGGAAAGATTAGTAATGAAAAATGGATCATAAGAAAAAACAGGGGTAATATAGTGGGAGAAAAGATAATGTAAGAAAAGAGAAGATAACAGTAAAACAAGAGATAGTTAGAAGATATAAAGGAAGACAATAAGAAAAAGAATAAAGCAAGAAAGTGGGGAGGTTAATGGAAAGAAGGAGAAGGTAGGAATATAGTAAGTAAGGAAGGGGTAGATAGTAAAAAAAGAAGCCCAATCCATGAAGAAAGAAGAGGAAGATGGAAACAAAGGGGGGGGGGGGGTTAGCCGTAAAGAAGGGAAAACAGAAAGAAAGATGGGGAAGTTAGGAATAAAAAAAAGGTGAAAGTAGCAAGAATGTAGGAGGAAATATGCCGGTAAATAAACAAGAGGATGATATACAAAAGAGGGAGGATAGAATAAAGAAGAGGAAGATAAGATAAAAAGGGTGTGTATTACGAAAGGAGAGAATAGTATGAAATACGGCGAAGAGAGGCAAAAGAACGGGAAGATATAAAGAAAAATGGAAATGTTAAAAAAAGGAAGATGATAAGAAGAAATTAAAGGGTAGAGGATGATACGAAAAAAGGGCGACATTTTTTGAAGAAATAAAATGAGCTAGTAGGAAAAACGGGAGAAAGCTGGGAACAGTGAGAGGAGAAATGGGAGAATGAAAATAAAAAGAGGAAGGTAAGTATACAATAGGAAGAGTGTAGGAAAAAGATGGTGAGAGGAAATAATGCAAGAGGGAAAGATTAGGGGATATTAAGAAGAAAATACTCAAGGTCTATAGCTTAATCTATAGACCTTGAAAATACTTAGAAAAGTAGACAAGGGCGAAGGTAAGAATAAATGGTTGGATAGATATGGTGAGAAAAAATAATGCAAGATGGTAGGAGAAAATGGAAATCCAGGAAGGAATGAAGGAAGAAGGGGATACTAAGAAGATAAAACGTAAGACACTAGGAAGGATGAAAAGATAAGAGGGAAAAGGGAAGAGAACAAAGTATGGGAAGATAGAATATGACTGGAAGAAATAATGAAGGATTAAAGGAAAAGATGAGAATCCAGGGAGAAAGAAGATACAAAGGAAAAGATGAGAATCCAGGGAGAAAGAAGATACTAAGAAAACATGGAAGAGCAGAAGAAAAAAGAAGGTGGAAAAATAGTAAAGAGGGATAAGAAAATGTGAAGGTAGGTAGATATAATACAAGATAGTAAGAAAGATTGGGAAGACCAGGAGAAAGTAGGAAGATAATCGGAAAGTGTAACAAAAGAAGGGAAAGGTGAGGAGATAGTGGAATAAAATTAGAATGAAGAATGATGAGATATAAAAGAAAGAAGGGAAAAGCAGGAAGAGGGAAAAAACAGAAAAGAAGGAAGAAAGAAAGGAAAAGCAATAAAAAAGAAAAGGTAGATAGTAATAAAAAAGGATATAGTTGGGAGAAAGAAGATATGAAGAAATGGATGTTCAGAAAAAAAAAGTTAGTAGCAAGAAAAGGAAGATGGAAAGTAAGAAGAAAGAGGAGGGAAATAGTAAAAATTGAGATGGTGGAAAAAAGTGGTAAAAAATAAGACAATAAAGGTATTAAAATAGAATGTAATCTTACTGCCATATATTTCCTCCAAGGTGGAAATAAAGATATGAAAAGAGAATGAAAATGGAGAAGGTAAAAAAAGAAAGGGGCAATAGTATCTAAGAAAGAGACGATATTATGAAAGAAAGGGCCAATGGTAAGAAAGATTATGAAGATAAAAGTGGGTACGAAAATAAGAAGGGAAAGATAGGAAGAAAACTAAAGTTAAGAAGAAAGGAAAGCAGTAAGAAAAGAGAAAATAGGAAGAACGAAGAGGAATACGAGGGGAGATAGTGAGGAACAGTGATAATGTACGAAGAAATAACTGGATGATAGAAAGGGAAACGGCAAAGGTGGACATGGATAGGGAGATAGTAAGAAGACAAAAACTAAAATTAATAGCGGGGACGATAAGAATGGGATGGTACGAAGAAAAACGGTTGGGATGGTACGAAGAAAAACGGTTACTTAGTAAACAAGAAGGGAAGATAGGAAAAAAACAATTATAAGATAAATGAAAAGGGGGATAGGGAGAAAATGGGGGAAGAGAAAGAAATGGAACGGGAAGATAAAAGGTAAGAAGGGTTTTACTGTAGGAATGAAGTGAAACGTACAAGTTACTGAGCAAGAAGAAAAAGTTATGAGCCTCATGCCTAATGGTTATACAATTTTCATTTCTGTTCCAAGTAATAGGGGCAACAACCATTCCACTCACATTAAGGAAGCTAATCATTCCAAGAAAGGTAGCAATATCTACCCTACTTTCAAAACACTAACCATTCTAGAACAGATCTTACCTGACAGTAAC
>NC_090745.1:95119074-95136574 GCF_036898095.1 Palaemon carinicauda
TGTTTGTTTAACAGTGATGTGATCAACAAAATAATTTCGGTGACTTTTTTTCTTTTTTAGTTTACTCTTAGTTACCATTTTTGTGAATATCGTTTGACCTCGATCCTCATTCATTTAGACCAACATATGTATACAAGTCATAGAGGGTAAACAGAGGCGGACACGATGTCATGTTCATATATGGATAACTACTTTGACGTGCCGAAACAGAACCGCACATTATACCAAATGAGTTTATTGGGTTAACGGGAGCCTCCTGAGACCACCACTATAGTGTCTCCGCGACTTCACTCAGCTCAGCAGCAGCTCCGCCGTCGCTTCTACCCTTCCGAAATCACTCGACAGAAACGGGATGCCCACTCAAATGGCCAATTAGAACCCGACTCCGGAAACATCACAGGGCACTCTAGAAAATCGCTTTGTCCTTCAATGAGCCATCCCGTCCCGGCTAAGAGAGATTCGTTGTCTCGGATTTTTTTCGTGTGAGTGACTTACGGCTGCCAGGAATTCTTCATCCTCGTCGGGCGGTTCAGACAAGTGGGCCGAGAGAGAGAGCGTCATTTGTCCTGACAGGTATATTGCATCCTACATATTCGCTGGAGCTTCTTGAGTAGCCATGTTTGGAATTCAGGACGGAGTTGACCATAGCAGCAGCATCAGGACGGGCGGATAAAGAAATTATGACATTGGCTTCTTTCACCTCGTCCTTCTCTCCATTAACGTTTGCTCATGTTTCTTTTGGTAAGTCATTCCATTTCTCATATTAATCTACTTGCATCTTTTTCATACATTTACATCAACGTTTGCTTATATGAAATATTCCGTTTCATATATCTATTAATGAAAATTTAGTTAAATTCAATCACGCATAGAACAGGAGAATGCATAAAAAGCGGTTTCATAAAAAAGACGTACATGATTAACACGTGTTAGGGCTCGTCCGTGCAGTAACAATTATGCAAAAAGAGAATACAATCAACATTGAGGGAAATGTATGGGATTATTTCGACACAGCTTGAGGTAAAGGTTAAAAGAGGTTAACCAACATCAGGGAAGAAAGGCAGCAAGAACGGAGGTTAAGTAGAAACATATATAGCAACGTAAGCTAGTAGTTGAAAGAACGGCGAAAAGGCCGAAAAGTAATGCATACAGTCCAATTAGTAAGGTGCACTGACGCCACTACCCCTTAACGGAGACCTCCTAATGTGAACACCATGACTAATATAAAAATACAAAAAATTTGCACAAATTAGCTTATTTATTTTTCTTTGTTATTAAAGAGGGACTGACAAACTTGACTGACACATGTTTCTCGATTTCCAGAGAAAATCCTTAGGAATATAAAGTCATTTATTGTACGTGGTGATGAGTGGCTAATAATGTGATAAATTATGACATTAAAATACAATCAAATAATGCTCTCTTTCTTTCTCTCTCTAATACACACACACATTTATATATATATATATATATATATATATATATATATATATATATATATATATATATATAAATATATATATAACGAAATATCAACAGGTGACTTGATTTTATTTTATTTACATGGCTTTTTATTATATTGCTCGATTGATATGGGAGAGGGATACACACACTCATATACATACATATACAGTATATATATATATATATATATATATATATATATATATATATATATATATATATATATATATATATATATATATATATATATATAATCACAAAATTATCAACCGGTGATTGAGGTTTGAAGTGACTTTTGATTACATTGCTCTATTGTCAGGGAAGCGGATAGTTTCAAAATATATTTCTATTATATTAAGGCATTACCAATTTGATAATTACACCTCTTACAAGAAAAACAGATTTCTGGTGCAATTTACATACACCAGAAGCGCTACGTGATGTTAAATAACAGAAGAGGAATACTCTCTCTCTCTCTCTCTCTCTCTCTCTCTCTCTCTCTCTCTCTCTCTCTCTCTCTCTCTCTCTCTCTCCTCTCTCTCTCTCCACCTTATTAATTACACAGATTCCATATCGAATGAGCTAAGTGTGAAATAAAAACATGTATCAGCCACTTATGGCTGGTCCTTCTGTGGCCCTTTGAGATTACATTTTCCCTTAACTCAGCATCCAGTGATATGCGGAAATGATTAATTTAGTGATCCACGTAATTAGACGTTCGCTTAATTAGTGCAGTGAGCAAGACCTGCTTCCTGCTGTGATAATGGTGGAGATAGAGTGAACGCACTGAGTTCATTTTCAGCTGTTCATAAGCAAAATGTTCATTGTCTTCGAGATTTAGTTTTAGATCTCTCTCTCTCTCTCTCTCTCTCTCTCTCTCTCTCTCTCTCTCTCTCTCTCTCTCTCTCTCTCTCTCTCTCAAGCTTGATCTTTAAATTATATGCTGATCCTTACATAATGAGGACCCAACAAGTGTTTAAGAAAATCATTCTTTTAAAATTCATTTTCAGCTGTTCATAAGCATATGTTCATTGTGCTCGAGCTTTAATTTTAGGCCTCTCTCTCTCTCTCTCTCTCTCTCTCTCTCTCTCTCTCTCTCTCTCTCTCTCTCTCTCTCTCTCTCTCTCTCTCTCTCTCTCTCTCTCTCAAGATTAATCTTCAAATCATATGCTGATACTTAAATAATGAAGAACTAAGTTTTTTTTTTTTTAAGAAAATCTTACTTTAAAACAAACCCTAGTAATCAAATAAATGTTTTGTAACATCATATCGGTGATCAAGATGTTCAACTAAATGAACCTTCTTTCAAATCTCCAGTCCATAAAAAACTTGTCTGCTATGGAAAGGAATGAGTTTATTAAACTATGCCACGTAATACTGTGTATTGGATATGCATTTGGGAAACACCCCAAATCCCCTCCAGTTACTTGATTTCTTTTTAATGTCCGTAGAAATATTTTTTTCCTTTTTGAAGATGGAAATCATATTTTGTTAGTAAAAATAAAAAAAATTTTTTAATGAAAGTAAATTTATGTATTATTATTATTATTATTATTATTATTATTATAAGAAAAATAAGAAAGAATACTGTGCCCGAGTGTACCCTAAAACAAGAGAACTCTAAACCAAAACAATAGAAGGCCATAGTATAGCGGCCATGGCACTACCCAGATTAGAGAACAATGGTTTGATTTTGGAGTGTACTTCTCCTAGAACAGTTGCTTATCATAGTTAAAGTCTCTTCTACCCTTACCAAAAGGAAAATAGCCACTGAACAATTACAGTGCAGTAAACACCCTCAGCGAAGAAAAATTGTTTGGTAATTTCAGTGTTGTCAAGTGTATGAGAACAGAAGAGAATGTGGAAAGAATAGCCCAGATTATTCGGTGCATGTGAAGGCATAGGGAAAATGAGCCGTGACCAGAAAGAAGGATCCAATTTAGTACTCTGGTCAGTCATAGGAAACAATAACTCTCTCTCTCTCTCTCTCTCTCTCTCTCTCTCTCTCTCTCTCTCTCTCTCTCTCTATATATATATATATATATATATATATATATATATATATATATATATATATGTATATATATATAAATATAAAGAGAGAGAGAGAGAGAGAGAGAGAGAGAGAGAGAGAGAGAGAGAGAGAGAGAGAGAGAGAGAGAGGAACCAAAATTAATTTTCTCAAATACAAAGATTTTGGACTCCAACGAAATTTTGAAGCTTCACTGAAAATCAAGATGTTTTCAGCATTAAATTCATAAATTTCTGAATCAAATATTTTTATATTTGTTATTTTGATACTTATTCTAATTTTCTTTTGTATGGATGCACTGCCATTATATAAGGTCTATGACTTATTTGTAAAGATGCCCTGATAATTTCCATTAGATAGTGGAGGAAACAGTCGTCGATAAAACTAATAATTTTCTCTTTTTATAAATCAAAAACCCTTGTCATGAAGGTTTGAAAAGATACAAAAAAATAGAACCGTCTTGTCTTAGAATAATTGATGCTTTAACTGTTTTATCATGTAATAAAAACATATGCGTATGTATGTACTGTATGTATGTGCAACTGATGGCAGCATCATATGCATTATAATGCTGGTCGTTAAATCAGTAACGTTTACTAACGTTGGGCTGCCCACTACTTGGAATGATGACTAGCAACAAAAGCCAAATATAGAGGTAAATAAGCCTCTTAAACACCATTTAGGGCAGGATGTAGGTCTAACAACCTCATCCCAAAAATTCTCACCGAGTATTGTGGGAGCCGATGTAGCAACGTCCCTGACTGGTGAATGCCAGTCTGGGGCTCGAGTCCCGCTCAAACTCGTAAATATTTTTGGTCGCTGCAACCTCCCCATCCTTGTGAGCTAAGGATGGGGGGTTTGGGGGAGCCTATAGGTCTACCCACTGAGTCATCAGCAGCCACTGCCTGGCTCTCCTTGGTCCTCTTGGTCCTAGCTTGTGTGGAGAGGTGGCTTGGACGCTGATCATGTGTATATATGGTCAGCCTCTAGGGCATTGTTATGCTTGATAGGGCAATGTCACTGTCCCTTGCCACTGCCATTCATGAAAGGCCTTTAAACCTTTAACCCGGAATGGCAGAATGTCAAGCCTAATTCCTACAGAACATAATATATTTTTCCTGACTCGGCTCCTGACTGCGAGAAATGTCGGACCGAATAGTTTACAGGTCATTGACACCGCAATAAAGCCATAAAACAATCTTACCTCTCGTCTCTCCCAGTTGCTTTTCCTTTGCATTGCAAGTTTTTCTATGGTCAAAGGACTCCGTGGAGCATCCTGCACGTATGTCTTTAGTGGCACGTGCTTTCATGGTAATCGCTTCTTGGCTCGAAATTATGGGGGAGAAATTGAAATCGGGTTTCTAAATTTCTTTTTAATCTATTTTCTTTGTCTTATTAAAGCAAAACACAAGACGTGACGTCTCCATCTCAAGTTACTTTTACTTGCATATGAATGTTTCCTGCATTTTGATATATACTTCTATGAATGACGTGCTGTTCGATTTACTTTGGACAGAAGCTCAAATTTGTTCCAAATACTTACATGTTGAACCGATTAATAAGAGCTTCGTTCCATAGTTTATATATGACTTGACATATCTTAAGGTGTTGCTGATTTTTTAAATATTCTATATTTTTCATTTATTTACTAATTTCCATATATAGTTTATTCGGCATTTCTCTATATTCTTTCCGCACTAGGCTCCTTTCCCTGTTAGACCCTTGGGCTTGTGGCATTTCGATTTTTTTTTTTTAATTATCGTTGGAGCTTGGCTAGTACAATAAAGATGGAATAATAATAATAATAATAATAATAATAATAATAATAATAATAATGATAATAATAATATCAATAATAATAATAATTATAATAATAATAATAATGGCAATCGGGGCCATTTCTCAAACACTTTACTAAGGCAGCTTACTCTTGCTTCTGTGTGAATTCATTATGAAGAAGGACGAAAATTCCCGAGAAACTTAATTAAATTTGTTGCGAATTCGTATTGATTACTACCAGCGTACAAGAAAGTAGAATAATTACATCTCATATCAAAACACATTTAAAGTATTAACAATTTCAAACCTCTTTCATGATATATGGAAAACATAAGTATGGATCAACATTCAGTGGTGTGATACCAAATACCAAATTGTCTTTTTCAATTACCTCCTTTAATAATATTTTTGGTTTTTATAGATGCCTTTCGAAATAATAATTAACCAATGCAAAATGAATAATAACTAAAATAGAGTATAAAATATATTCCAAAATCTTCTTCAGACCTATGCGTACAATCGTATTTATAATTAAGGAATATATTTAGAAACACATTTAATCATTTCCAATCGGTGCAAGCCATGGGATTTTGAAAGATGTCAACGATTACGAATTAACAGAAAAATGTCACCTTTTTAAATATAGGCCTAAGATCTTACATTAAGTGTACGATATCATTTGGAAGGATTTCCTCAGGATAGTGTCCTAAGTGTTAAAAGGTGGACTATATGGCTAAGGAGTTGATTCAAAAGGTATATAACCTAGCATTGGGGCCTGTGAGGCCAATCAACGTCCAAATGGTTGTGGTAACCTATTGGAAACGTCTCTGCCTGGCGATTTATTGAATGGAAATTCGAGACCAGCTCAAACTCTATAGTTTCTTGTAGTGTCTGCAAACCCACCATCCTTGTTTGGGGGAGTCTATACTATCTATAGGACAGCTCAACCTGCTGAGTCATACGCAGCCATTGTCTGACCCTAACTTGATGGAGAGGGGCTTGGGCGCTGATCATATGTAGTCTTGTGTAGTGCCATAGCCTCTGACTCTAGTCTGGGGTAGTGCCATAGCCTCTGTACCATGGTCTTCCACTGTCTTGGATTAGAGTTGTCTTGCTTGAGGGTACACTCAGACACACTGTTTTATCTTACTTCTCTTCTGCTTGTTTATATTTAGTTATTATAGATCTAATTTAATGATATTACTGTTCTCAAAGTATTTTATTTTGATTATTTATTACTTCTCGTGTAGTTTATTTTCTTGTTTCCTTTCTTCATTGGGCTATTCTTTCCTGTTGGAGATCTTGGGGTTATAGCATCTTGCTTTTCCAACTAGAGTTATAGCTTAGGTTGTAATAATAATAATAATAATAATAATAATAATAATAATAATAATAATAATAATAATAATATAAGGTCAGTCTCTAGTTCATTGTCATGTTTCTTGCCTCTGCCATATATGAGCGACCTGTAAGTGCAGCAGGGGGGGGGGGGGGGGGGGGGGGGGGGGGAAGACGCCATCAGTTACACTAGGGAGTAAAAGTCAAGATATTGGACGGAAGGATGGAAGAAAGGAAGCGAGAACAGAGAAGGATGATAAGCAACTTAGGTCCCTAAAGTAATGACTACACTGCACCTGTAATAACCTCCCTATTGGAAAAAGATGTGTATGGGTTTAATAATAGCTCCGTAGAAGTAAATTCTACATCTTTCTTTGTCAATTTTTACTAACTACCAAATCGTTTATTTTTCAAGCGTCAAATAACAAGGGACACTGAATATTGAGGAAAATTTAATTTAGCATTTAACCTTTCCAGTGTAAAAGCGGCCTGGAAATATTATAGTTTACTTACATGTCTTTGCCATAAAAATTAAATATGATATAAATTGGAACGGGTTGAGAAGTTAAGCTTGGAAATCACGAATTATCCCATTGCTAGGATTATGACTCTGCTTTGAATATCCATGCAAGGACCAGTGGTTAGAGGAGCCAGACAGCAGGGGATATAAACTATTATGTAAATGGTTTTAAAGGTCGCACATGAATGGCAGAGGCGGACAATGACAATACCCAAGAGACTAGTCATATATACAGATTATCAACGCCCAAGCACTCTCCACCCAAGCTAGAACCAGGGAGCGCCAGACAATGCCGGCTGATGACTCAGCAGGTAGACCTACAGGCTCCACTAAACCCGACATTCTTGGCTCACAAGGATGGTGAGGTTGCAAAAACTACAAGAAACTACCGAGCTTGAGCGGGTCTTGAACCCCAGTCCAGCAGAACGCCAAACAGGGAGGTTTCCAATAGACTACCACGACCCTAAAAATGTTCAAATTAATATTTCACTTCAAATAACGGTAATTTTTGTCTGTTGAAAAAAAATAAAAAAGTAAAATTAAACTCACAATTCATACAACTATATAATAAGTATTTCGCTCTCCAAAAAAGAACAGCAATTTATTCCATGCCGAAGATCCAAATAAGGAATTAAATCTTAACACTCGTTTTGCGATGTAACATTTAAACTATATATAAAAATATCGATTTAGTGAACATTAACACTTTTTTTCTTACATGTTGTTAGAATAACCCTACTTTGGTTGGTTTTCGTATCGACGTTGCTCATTTTCTGTCTCTGTGTTATTCCCATCATAATTCTTTTCATAGCTCTTCGAGTTGAAACTAGCTATGTTCCAATGCTTTAATGAGGCTTCAAGTTTCCATTGCATCGTTAATACTGGTATAACCATCTGATTTGATACCTTTCTTTTCTGGAGAAAGTGGCATTTTACAATTCATAATCTCATTTTGTTTATCAAAAGGTCTCCATCCCACGCTTATCCTTCTTTTAATTTCGATCTCATGTCTTGGGAAAACACATACGGTCTGCGCTGAGCTGAGTACGTATAATCATTAACAATCTCTAGAGTCTAGAGGTTCATCCACAACCCTTATTTGATATACCTCAGCATTCTCATTGATAATTATCTTAGTTTTACTCATATTCATTTTCTGTCCTACATTTCTGCTTTCTCTATTAAAATCTTTTACCATCTTTAGCAATTCCTCCCATGATTCACTAAATAGAACTATGTCATCTGCAAAATTTAAGATGTTAAGGTATTCCCCTTTAATGTAAATTCCTTTGTTCTAAGGCTATAGTAAGGCTCCAAGTTTCTGATGCAAAAGTTAATACTGGTAGGATCATCTAAATAAATACTTTCGTTTTAGAGAAAGGGGCGTTTTACTTTTCATAACCTCATTTTGTAGACCAAATGCTCTCCATCCCATGCTTATCCTTCTTTTAATTTCGGTCACATGTCCTGGGGAAATACTTACTGTCTGTACTAAGTACGTATATTCATAAATAATATCTAAAGACTTGTCAATAACTCTTATTTGTTGTCGCACAGCATTTTCATTGAACAATATCTTAGTTTTACTTATATTCATTTTCAGCCCTACATTTCTGCTTTCTCCATTCAAATCTTCTATCATATTTTGTAATTTCTCTCATGATTCACTAAACACAACTAAGTCATCTGCAAATATGAAGTTGTTAAGGTATTCCCCATTGATAATAATTCCTACATTTTCCCAATCTAAATTCTAAAAAACTTCTAGACATCTTGTAAATAACCCCTTTATCAATCGGAATTTTCTCACTATCTTTATGTAGTTTTAGGATTGCCTTACTTCCTGTATAGATATCTTCTAGTGTTCTAAAATAAGATTCATCCATTCCTTGTTTTTAAAGGGCTTTCATTACTGCTGATATTTTGACAGAATTAAATGCTTTCTCATAGTCTGTAAATGCCATACATAGTGGTTTGTTATTCTCTGTTGATTTTTCTATTAGCTGGTTAATTACATAGATGTGGTCAGCTGTTGAATACCCACTTCTAAACCCTGCCTGCTCTCATGGTTGATTAAAGTCTAGCTGTCTGTCTATTCAGCCTAATGAGAGTAAACTTATTGGTCGGTAATTTTTCAGGTCTTTTGTGAATTCCTTTTTGTGAATTAGTATGATGATAAAGCTTTTCCAAGCAGTAGGCATAGAGCATTCTTGAAGACATTTGGTATAGAGTTCAGCCAGTTTAACTACTATGAAATCTCCTCCATCTATCAATAAATCAATTGTTAGGCCATCTTCTGCTGGTTTGCCTCTCATCGTGCCTTTTGATGATTTCTTTACTTCTCCAACTTTTACGTTTGGTACCGGCTCAGGTGTTTCATTATTTCAACTGGTGAAATTATTTCTTGTACCACTATTGTATGGCAGTTTATAGAAATCCTCTGCAATTTTTATCACTCCATCTCTATTGTGGATAATATTTCTATTTGCATCCTTTAACGCAAACATCTGTTCGCGCCCTACTCAAAGTTTTCTTATCCAATTGATGCTTCTCCCTTTCTTTACATCCTCAATTTTAGTCTGACTGTGTTTACGAGTAATATGGGTTTTAAGTTTATTTATAGTTTTGCATAGTTCTGCTAAATGTATTTCATCTCTTGGATTTTACCCTCCTTTCCAATATTTTCTTTATTAGTTTTTTTTTTTTTTTTTTGGGGGGGGGGGGCCTTTCTTAGTTTTTCTTGGTCTTGTTTAGGAACTCTTCCACCTTCATCTTATGCTGATTCCAATACAAATTTTGTTAAATTACTGTTCAATTCTTCTTTAATTGCTTCCATTTCCTCAGGTAGCTGGGAGTTCCTATTTTGAATTGCTAAAGTAAACTCAAGAGTGTTAATTTTCATTCTTAAAATCTATTTTCCTTAGCTTTTATATATATATATATATATATATATATATATATATATATATATATATATATATATATATATATATATATATATATATATCAGATTTTTCTCTTATTACAGGAGTGTTCATTTTCTTTCTTAAAATTAATTTTTCTCCCTCTTTCCTTAGATTACACAAACACACACATACACACACACACACACACACACACACATATATATATATATATATATATATATATATATATATATATATATATATATATATATATATATATATATATATAAGCAAAAGACAAAACATCCTCATAGAAGTTCATGTGTCATCATTGATGTAATGGCAAATACCTTCATGTCCGCTGTTCTTCGGTAGCGCTTTCCAGGACGCCAGTAAAACCTGAAGGACTGAAGACCAGTTCAGTAGGAGCCGGAGGTCAGCTGGTTTTTTCCCCCAACCTAACTTCTTCCAACACCCCCTTCCCCTCCCCCTTCTACTCCCCTACTCGTCTACATTGGCGTAGTTTCCGCGGACATTGAATAGTTTTATTGTTCACCTCAATTACATTAAATGGTCCAGCCATTTGTCTCCCACAACTGACGATCTCCCTCCTCTCACCCACCCACTTAAACCCTCCCCCATCCTCCCCATCTTATTCCTCCCACCGTGGTTGTCTTCAACCTTCGTCTCCGGCAGTTCCTTTCGAATCCCGTGGACCTTCCTAAAATAAGTAAGTAACGTCTGTCAGTCATTTAGGATTCCGATAGATATGTCGACTATTATTGATATAGTACATTTATATGCTTTGTTTTCGCCAGTAATACAAGAGTCTATAGCCCCGTTGTCCTTCCTTCCGTCTTCAAGAGATCGCAACTACTTTCTTCAATTGATTAGATATCTGATGATACTAATTTTAATTGGTACATTTCATTTACTTCTAATACTCCCAAAAAGGATGTAATATCTTTATGCTTTAAGTATTTATTTGTTATTTTGTTACGGGATTTTACTTTTTTATCAAATTTGATCCTATTAGCTTGCAACAATTTGCCAAATGTTGAAAAATACTGGAATGTAAGTTTTGGAGATAAGATATTTTAGGCCATAAATTTGTTCTAATTGTTCCAAGGGGCGACTTGCATTGCTAAATTTCATGATTAAAAGGAATACTTATAACAATACATAATTAGATATTAAATAAATACAAGTAGGTACTCTAAAATAATTTTCTCTGTGGTTATTAATACAGCAGTTGCTTTTTCCATAATATGAAATATCTTTTTAAACCTTGATCATCATCATTTCTGTTGTTAAAATTATCATCAAAACTATTAATGTTACAAGTAGCAATGGTAGCAGTATTGCTCGTGTTGCTGTTCCTTTCTTCTTGACATTCAAAACAAATGATCCGTTAAGTCCAGTTAACGGTGAAAGGAACAAGACACAAAAAGAGAAGAAAAATAAGAAATATTACCACTTTTACCGCGCCTCGGGTCATGATGCTAAACAAGAATCTTTTATTGTAGGGCGTTAGTTTATTGCACTATCACATTAACAAAAGGAAGTTCTCGACTAGCAGCCGGAAAACGACGAGTCCAATAAATATGCTGATGAGCAGCGTTCTCTGTAGGTGGATGGAAGTGGCTAATGTCATTAGGGCTTTTTTTTCTTCTTTTTTGCTTTTTTTTTTTTTTTTTAAACCTGCCCACGGGGTTCATCAAAAATAGAAATAGGTAGTGTAGGGTTTTACTGTGTGTGTCATACTGAATGTTACCTCATTTACAAATCAAATAGGAAAGGGATTCTTTAACCAATAACATTTGATTTTCTAAATACTGAGAATTGACACTCTGTTTCATAACCGCCTAAGACTAAGGGATAATTACTAAAAAGATCTTAACTAAATGGAAATAAACACATTCCTCTCTGTCCACCAGATGAATTATTATTATTATTATTATTATTATTATTATTATTATTATTATTATCATTATTATCATTATTATTATTGCTTGCTAAGCTATAACCCTAGTTGGAAAAGCAGGATGCTATAAGACCAGGAGCTCCAACTGTGAAAATAGCCCAGTAAGGAAAGGAAGCAAGGAAAAATAAAATATCTTAAGAAAAGTAACAATAATCTTGACCTTAAGTCCTATTGCCAGATATACTCATTAGAACTAGTCAAACAGTTCTTCTCTCTAAAAGGGTTAACTACTTCACTGTAATAATTCAGTGGCTACTTTTCTTTATGTAAGGGTAGAAGAGACTTTTCAGCTATGGTAAGCAGCTCTTCAAGAAGAAGGAAACTCCAAAATCAAACTACTTTCACTGTCTTGGGGTAGAGTTCTTTTTCTTGAGGGTACACTCGAGCACACCATTCTATCTTATTTCTCTCCCTCTTGTTAATTTGAGGTTTTTATAGTTTATATATGAGAGTTTTACTTGAAGGTTGTTATTTTTAAAAATTTCTTGTAATTTAGTTCCTTATTTCTTTACTGGGGTATTTTCCCTGTTGGAGCCCTTGGGCTTAGAGCATCCTGCTTTTCCAACGGAGATTGTAGTTTAGCAAGTAATAACAACAACAACAACAACAACAACAACAACAATAATAATAATAATAATAATAATAATAATAATAATAATACATCAGATTGTATCATAGTACTGAAAAAAGACTTATTCGAAATTTCTGACATTTTCATAAGTGAAAGATCTTTTCATCAATTCCTCTTTCTCTCAAAATAAACTTTGAAACTATTGACATTCTGGAATTTTACAGTATTTTCGGACCTTCCTTGCCCACAGCTAATAATTATTATTATCATTCAATATGACTATACTGAACTTCAGAAATGAATAAATGAACACGCCAAAGAGATCACTGAACTAACTCTGGAGAAAAAAAAATTAGAAAGCGTAAAACAGAAATGAAAAACACCAACAGCCATAATTAGTTAGTTGTGTTAAAAACTGTGATAATGGTACACGCCACTTTACTATAGTATTACAGTTCCTGTTAAACTTACGAACATCGCCACTAATACAGCCAAAGGAAAGGCTTTGGTAAAAAGCAGTATAATACCGTCTCTCTTCAGAAAAGTAATGAATACCGTAGTTTAGGCAAGCAAGTACCACGCAAGCAATTCTGGAAGAGTTGGCTCAATAAGTCATACTCACGTAAATGCATTAATCAGACTTACGGGAAATGACCCAACATAATACCCACAAAAACTATTACTTGGGTCGGGGAAAAGGAAAGCACAATTTCAAATATTTCTCTCTTAAAGAAAAATCCACAAGAGACCATAAACACGCAAACAGTGCAAAATATGCTTCAGCAATGATCAAACTACTTACTGGATTATGTAAATCAAACTGATTGTATGACAAGCCAACACGGGGGCCTGGTACGTTAAAGGTGTGAAAGGAAGTAGAGGAATGGAGTGGACTTTTGCACTATTTGCAACCAACAGAGACCATACAACTACTGTAGAAGCATGTGCCACTAACCATCATTTCTGTGAATACAAGAATCACTGAACAATATAGTTCTAACAGTCATATGATGTGATTTCATGTGTCAAGTTAAAGAGTTTAGTCAAATGAAAGTTTTTTTTTATTCATACAATAGCATCGTGAGTAGTATATATTACCTAAACACATTCAATCATGCTGGTAGTAAAATAGTCTTGAATTGATAGAAAAAAAAAAATACATGTCGAAGATTCATGCCCTGTGAAATACCAGAAAAGACACTGATGCAGATCACTTACGACTACTAATAAAATTATGTGATATAAATGTTAGGACTCTTAAATTTAATCATACTCTATGTTCGACAGACAAGAAAACACCCTATCTACATTGAGGTGAAAGCTTTCGTGGCTGAAAGCTATATGGTTGATGGATAAATAAACAACCATGTCCAATTTTCGTCATCCTGGCCTCGGATTATTAATTATTATTATTAATTGTTAAGCTACAACCCTAGTTGCAAAAGCAGGATGCTATAAGCCCAGGGACTCTAACAGGAAAAAGGAAACAGGGAAAAATAAAATATTTTAAGAAGAGTAAAAACATTAAAATAATTATCTCCTATACAGACTATAAAAACTTTAACAAACCAAGAAGAAGAGACATAAGATAGAATAGTGTACCCAAGTGTAACCTAAAGCAAGAGAACTCTAACCCAAGACAGTGGAAGACCATGGTACAGAGGCTATGGCACTACCCATGGCTAGAGAACAATGGTTAGATTTTGGAGAGTCCTTCTCCTAGAAGAGCTGTTAATAGCAAACCTCTTCGCTTTTTATGTCGTGAAATTATAGTTGATGAAACTGGCCTCTGTAAAAGATAATTCTGAAGCATTGAAAAACACAGATATCCGAATGATTTACTTATCCTAAACCATCATTTTTTTTCCACCCTCATATTATTATCGCATTAGTTAGAATGAGTATCTTTATTGATACAATCTGGATGATAAATAATAAAGTAACACTAATAAACATTTGTAGAAAATTTTTAGATATGCATATTTTTATGAAGAGCAAATTTAGAACGCCTTGGCTTTACCAATTTTAATGAATTTTTTATATTGAAGACCTAATTCTTCAAAAATTCCGATAGATTTGACTACGCAGAAATTACAGTAATGAAAGTTACTAAGTACATTATTTTCATGGGTGTGTATTTACTACTTAACCTGGAATTATATATACCACACACATTATATATATATATATATATATATATATATATATATATATATATATATATATATATATATATATATATATATATATATATAAATATATATATATAATATATATATTATCTATCTATATATATATATATATATATATATATATATATATATATATATATATATATATATATATATATATATATAAAATGTCAGCATGTATCAACTTCAACTTTGTTTAAATTTCTTTATCATAGTTTTCAAGGCAAATCATAATGTACATGATGTAATATTATTCAAATAATAAGGATCATAAACTTTAGTATTGAACACCAACAATACATGTGTTTTCACCTCAATAACTTCACAAATATCAGCAGATAATTATACTTTCATGTAGATTTAATTCAATTGAAAAAACTGTCAGCAAAAATATTTTTTATCTTAATCCAAAAATAAGTTCTTACTGCTTTACAGATGCAAACCAGTATTAGCAAACAAAGGATAATCTTATACCAAGTAATCTTTTAAATATGTTACAGTATATATACTCTAAGTATCATTGGTAAGGAAAAAATGCCTTTGGTACATCTTCAACTCATCAAAATCACTCCATTGCATTTATTTACAAAAGTACTCAGCTCATTTACTCGGTATTTTAAAGGAAATGTGATGCAGATAGATAAAAAATGATACAAGAGGGAGAATCATACGTTAGATATGAAATGGCATACTCCTTTTCAGGAAAACAAATCAAAATAGATTTTTAATATCCTACTGAAACTTGAAGGGATGGAAATAAGTGTGAAGATTTTCTTCATAATTTCCCAAAATATCCTTATCTTATTGGGATACTAATTTCCACTGGATCCTTGAAACAACAATAGAAGAAAAAAGTACCAAAATAGACTTTAAAGTTTGTCAATCTCTGGTTAGTTTCAGTATTACCAAATTTTTACTGTATTTTATCTATTACACGAGTGTGATTTTCATTTAAATTCTTTCAGTGAGAAAGACCTTCATGTGCAGTTATCTTCTCTAGTACAGCAGGTGATTTCTTTCTAAATTGTATGTACAGTTGGACACCTCGCTCCGAGCGAGTGCACCCAGTCACACAATTATTGCTTGGCGAGTTCCTGTGTTTAGCCCCACCCACCATCTCCACCATCTCTCCCCACGATATCTGCTTGGTTACTCGCTGAGAAGTAAGGGAGTGACAGGGTGCACTTCTTCGGAGCGAGGTGTGCTAAGGACTCCTGCGTCCAACTATACATTGGATGATTTGAGGAAGGAAATGAAAATAATACCACATAGCCTATATACATAAAACAGCAAAAATACCAGAAAAAAAGTAGACGTTACATGTCATCATCCCCCAGGTTTGGTTTTCATGAAACCTATAGGCCATAAAAAAACCTGACACACTTCACTAGGGCTTCCACAGAATTAACTGATACAAGCAAAGTTTCATAAATGGAATTCCCGGGGACTTGAAGCCTCAAACACTATGACCCTTTGCTTTAGCCTTTCAACCTTTATCTATATCTTGATTTATATCAATTGTAATTATCTTTACCACTTTATTTTCCCACATAATTATCCATAATTATTAAATCTTAATGATTATAAAAAAGAATGATAGTTGTTATTCAGGTTGTCTGATTATTTGACATTTTCCTAATCAATTTTCAATCAAACGTTAACCTTTAGTTAAAATAGAGATTACAGCTGACATCTAAAATGAAGTTTAAACAATTCCTTCGAAATAATAATACATCCTTCTCGTCATAGGATGTTTTTGAAGTCCAGGTGGTGCCATAAAACACAAAAATACATACCAGCCTCAACCGAGAGAACAAGCACGTGACACGGAAGCGACCATAAACAATGGCCCAGCTAACACCCACCCCCTACTACCCCCCACCACCGCTTCCTACCTAAGACAAAGATAGTCTTCCACCACCACCTCCCCCCCACCCCTGTTATTTGCCTTGGCAGTACATGCCAATCCAAATTTCTTTGGGGTAATTATCGTTAAGTTTCTTTGTGTCCTTGTACAGAGCTCCTAATTATTCCGTTCCTGGGTTTGGTCTAATTCTTAATAGGTCCCTGGTCCAAGGTAAGTTGATTGACGTATTGCCGTTTATCAACAAGATATAAGATATATAGGGTCTAATACTATTATGTGAAATAATAAGCTATTGTTTGACTTGAAAATAATTTGCAACTTAAAACTCGATCGTACTAAAATCCATAAGAACTATTGTTTCTAGAAGTTGTCTAGATGAGCTAGCTATTGCACTTCAACACGGCTCTATTAGAGAATAAACGCAGTCAATCCCCTTACGATGGCGTTAGTAATCAAAACACAGTATAGGAAGGTTGAGTATTGCAGTATTCCTTGCTAATAACTCAAAGGCTTTTATTATATAGAAAGAAGAAAGGTATTACTAAAATGTTGAAGATAATTCCTTTTCACTATTTTATATTTTGGGAGCTTTGTCTACATATAATGCTCTAAAATAAGCAAGAAGTGTTTGTTTACATTGAAGAGTTACTAATTCATCACAACATAAGTGCTTTCCAATTTTTTCACATATAACTTTCATAATTTTTAGACACAAGTTACTAACATCATTACAATCATTACTATTGTCATAAACACAATCATCATCGTCCTTATCACAAGCCACGCTACCACCCTAATTGGAAAAGTAGAACCCTACACGCCCCATGCCTTGATAGGGAAAGCAGCC
>NC_090745.1:95141574-95144074 GCF_036898095.1 Palaemon carinicauda
TCAGTTGTCTAAAATATCATATTTTTCCTGACTTCAAATACTTGTTTATCGAACTCAAGATGTAACACAAAATTAAGTAGCTATTTTCAGTATATAAGCAAACGTGTTGTTATCATCCAACGAGTAATTAAACACCAAGAAGATGCTGCGACAAAAACTGGTTGTTGATATCTTGATTACCAAACTTTTGTGTATCGCTAAACCTAGACGAGAAGTGAGAAGCTGAGAAAGAGCTAGACAAATACCACGAGCGCAGTAACAATCTGGCATGAATTTCGTTTCGAAACGCCATCAATACCTGCAAGAAATGCCCAGTGGTACATACTAAAGTATACCTAAGGAACTGCTTAATTATACAGTATGCTTGGATGATGTTTTATAGTTTTATATTTTCCTGAGCATCTTACAGTCACTGTTTCAAGATATGTAGTCTATTCATCATAAATAGGATGCTCAAAGAATTTAAACATTCGTAATAATGTTCTCTAATAGACACTAACCTTTTATAATGATCTATACACTGTCACAAAACCCGTGGTTTAAATGATAAATACTACTTACTCTAGGTGCTTTCTAAGTATATAATACGATTGCGGAAAGCATTCACCTTCAATTTCAATTCTGATTTGAGTGAATAGACCTACAAAGACCGGCAAAAATGGAAAACTATGATGCACTGATTACAGAGTCAGAGTCAGGCTCTGTACACTGTTCAACGTTGTTCACTATCCCAAATTTATTCTATGGAATAAGGTGTGGGTGAATACGAGCCAGTAACTAGAGCGGCACTCAGTATAGAGCAATTATTCGCCATGCCAAGTACACTTATTTTGCTCTCATTTCCACTGCGTACTTATAATTCCATGTGTTTACTTAAAAACCTAATGGATTTGTTCTTGAATCATAACCCATATGCCCACCAAGTTTTGTGACATTGGTTCCGAAGTTTTTGCATAATGTTGTTCACAAACGATGTACTTTATTCAAAACGTTACAGATTCATCCTTGGGTTATACCCAACATGACTTCCATGTTTGGTCAAAATCGGTAAAATAGTTTTTGTGTAAAGTTACAAACAAACAAATAAATAAACTAAGAAACAAACAGGTTAATATATACCCTTCGAAAAATCTCCAATTTTGGCAAAGGCAAAAATATGAATAATGGTGGTCCGTCTTTTGGTTTTCCAATATCACTGTGCATTATCAAGAATGGGTCTACAAGATGGGAATGGGAAAATTGTGCTGTAGATCCTGAAGCGAGTTTATAAGCAAACATATTTTGCCCGGAATATCCTTTCAGACCGGCATTGGGAAGCTGTATCTATAAAGATCAAATTCTTACGCCCTCTAAATCTTGTCACTCGCTTTTACATTGTAGCACAGGTTGTTGTTTGGTCTGATGACTTCGTGCAAGGTTGCTAAGTCTATTGTTGCGACTCATTTCGAATGAAAGCCTTCTGGCCAATAAGTTAAGTTGCACTCACGTGTCAACAATGACACGTGTAGATTTATTGATAAGGTTTCCTTGACTTAAACCTAATTTCTGGAAAAGATTATGTTGCTGAAGGATATGTTAGATTTTCCACACTCTCTCTCTCTCTCTCTCTCTCTCTCTCTCCTCTCTCTCTCCTCTCTCTCTCTCTCTCTCTCTCTCTCTCACTTTAACGTTGTCATATCGGGGCCCCCCTCTCTCTAACGTTGTCATGCTATTTCTCTCCATCTTTATCGTTAACATATTCCTCTCTCTCTCTCTCTCTCTCTCTCTCTCCTCTCTCTCTCTCTCTCTCTCTCTCTCTCTCTCTCTCTCTCTCTCTCTCTCTCTCTCGTAAGTTTGAAACGATCAATCACTAAACCTTCAAGGCTTTAATGAAGATAATTACACGTGTGTATTTAAGTATTCATCTTTCCAAGTATCTCCGTTTTTTTTTTCCTTTCCTATTACACACAGGAAACACCATCATTCTCCATCCACGTTCACAGATGCGTTCTCTGCTAGTTTTTATGGTCATCTCTTTACTCCTTGTCCAGTTTTACTTGGAAATGATTCTATCCCCAATTTTAAGAATCGAACAGTATGACTTTTTATTACGTTTCCATTGCTTAAATTTTGCATCACTTATTCACCACCATTAAATACATGAGATAGTTTGATTAGTTCTTTTTTATTCCAATAGTTTAACTTTTCAAGTCTAAAGAAGTGCAGTTAAGCTGATGATTATCTTCCATTTATGTTAATTTGTAAGCTGCCATTTTAAAACCTAATACATTTTCGTGTTCAGTCCAACAAATAACAATATGGTCAGCATGCTAATGTTGTTTTTAATACCAGACTAAATATTCTATCTATGTATGTATGTAAGTATGTGTATATATATATGTATACACACATACACGCACACACACACACACACATATATATATATATATATATATATATATATATATATATATATATATATATATATATATATATATATATACTGACGTAAAAGACCATA
>NC_090745.1:95151574-95156574 GCF_036898095.1 Palaemon carinicauda
GCATACACACACTTTGCTATGAGGTCCAATCCAAGGATTGATTTCAGTGGGAAGGAAGTTCTCAGCTCATCTTTGAATCTTGGAAAAGGTCAACTAACACCCTATACGCTACTTCTATATCAAGTTCAAGCAACCCATAACTTATTTTTCAATTCTTGAAAATTACTAAGAAATATTTCTACTGTGTGACATCTTTAGGTTCTAATCAAAACTGGTCAGAGTCACTTCTAGCACAGCTTCATCCAAAACTTTCTTTCAAACCCTTGGATATAATTGTAAGGAAATTACCTTAGTTTGAGTTAATTTGCATGGTTTCAAGGTAATTGTCAAGATAATTCTACAGTAATTTCGGTTTTACGAAATTACGAGCGTCAAATTTAAGGAAATTGGAAATGTTTTAAGGTAATCTAAGGTAAAAAGCAGCAGCATTAAAGGTAATGGTCACATGCTCAAGTTTAAACCTCGTTTGTACCTCAAATATTCAGTTTACAAGAAAGGAATAATAACCCTGCTCAAAATTTCATTTTACATAAAATCTGTCAAAACTAAATTTTGCTGGCCTCATGAATCTCTTGTGGAAAGAAAATAGAGTTTAACATCAAATATTTTTTTTATTTCCCTCTAGTTTTATGGAAGTATTTTGAACGTTGACGTTTGGAAGGTGTAAAATAAATAAAATGTTATTTTATATATACATATATATACAGTATACACACACACACACACACACACACACATATATATATATATATATATATATATATATATATATATATATATATATATATATATATATATATATATATATATATATATATATATGGGATGAGAAATAAAAGCTGTGCAATTCTACTTTCATGTCGACGTCTGACAAGTTAAAAACAAATAAATGATGCTATGAAGTGAGAATTGTCTGCCTGTTTATTCATGCTCTTTCTTACATGTTAAATTATCCATTTCTTCTTGATAGTAATTGTCACTTGCTCCCCATTAAGTATTTTCACTCTATTGTATTATGGTACATACAAGGTAAAGATGTGGTCACCTTGAATGCTGAATACAATGGCATTTTTTCTAAAAAAAAATCATAGAAACATGTTTCCCTCTTAACTTTTTTTTCTTTTATTTCTTGAAGATGGTATCCAGAAATGAAATACTCGTACATCTTCATTTATCTTTTTCGTAGTTTCTGTAGACTACGTGTACTTTTCTTACTCATTTATTTCTTCATTTAAGGCTTTTAATTGCTTGACATATAGCCTTCACAAGATGGTTTAAGAAAAGTTATCCTCAACAATGCCAAGTTTGGTATCACTTATATCAGAAGTATTTGCGATTGTTGGTATAAAGAGATTTTTGCATTTTGTAGAGGTTCAACTTTCAATCCGCACCATCGATGTTTTAAATCTATTAATAGTATTACTACTATCATCATTATTATACTACAAAAGGAAATATTCTTCACATGGATTTTGATTGATTGACTGATTTGAAGTGTTCTGGCATCCTGACATCATCACATGGAACTATTGTAAGAGTCAAACTAATATATGAACAAAAACCTTCTGAAGAATAATATAAAAAATGGTCGAGGAATAAATCAAGTCAAATGAAAAAATGTGAATTTGCATTAAAAAAAAAAAAAAAACAGCAGGGTAAAAAAAAAAGCTAATTTAGCACGCGCCTTTAAGGCAGTCTCGCTGCTCGTAAAGCTGTTAGTATTGGCCTCAATGACACTGCAAGTGAAAGGAATGAAAGGCGTTTAGTAGAGGGTAGTGGGGCAACAGGCCACACAAACGGAATGTACAAAATTGTGTTCCACAAAGCGAATATCATACATTTCAGACAATGTAAGATCACTTTTGAAATAGAGCTTATAGAATAAGACAAAACAGGATATCATACAAAGACGGTTTATAAACCATACATTGCCAGAAAGGAAACCGCCACTTCGAAAAAAAGTTCATAACCCTCCAAATAAAACATTTTAATAATTGTAGAACGAAAGACGGAAAAACAAGTAGCATTAGTACTGTCATCATCTCTACTGTATACAGTAGACAGAGGTTGTACCGCCGCTCTCTCCATTTGTCTCACTTAGCCTGTACAGTACAACCTCAAACCGAATAATTATTCCCCATCTTAAAACGAAATCATTCTCACTTATCCACTTGCTTATTTTCACTCTCTCCTCCTCATCGTTATGTTCGTGAAGGCCATAATTTCGTCGACAAACAAAACCTGGAACTGTGACAACGTGTTTTCAATTGAGAGCTACAAGCAATAAAAATGAAGCATTTCCGAACATCTTTCTAGACCACCCTGAGACTCAGCCGTGACTTCCTCTTAACACGAACAGTTCTCTTTCGTAACCTTTCGGCTGAGTGTTTCTTTGTTTGTTTCTGTTTCTCTTATCATTTTCAGTTTAATCTATTATTTTCATTATCCACTTGTCCTTCACCTTGGCAATTACTGGTGACCCACAATACGGGATGGAGGTAACAAAGAAAATATCTTCCCAGTATTATATGTATATGTATGTATATATATATATATATACATATATATATGTATATATATATATATATATATATATATATATATATATATATATGCATTTATATATACCATATATATATTATATATATATATATATATATATATATATATACATATATACATATATATATATATATATATATATATATATATATATATATATATATATATATATGTATATGTAATGTGTGTGTATGTTTATATATATATATATATATATATATATATATATATATATATATATATATATATATATATATACACATATATACCATATATATGTGTGTATATACATAAATGTGTATATACATAAATATATATATACATATATAGATATGTATATACATAGATATATATGTGTATATATATACACCCACATTATATATATATATATATATATATATATATATATATATATATATATATATATATATATATATATACATATATATATATATATATATATATATATATATATATATATATATATATTATTTACTCCGGTCACGCTCAGCTTTCCCTGTCCCTCAGGTAGGGGTAGAAGGATTAGTCATACCCTAGTGAGAGGCGAGGGGGGGGGGGGGGTACGTGTGCATATCTATCTAAATATTTATCTGTCATTTTGACTGGGCACGTACGCTATTTTTCATAATATATAAATTCAATTTAGGAAGCAGCAAGCGCTTATCATTTCATCAGAATATAAATTCCTTTTAAACTTGTGAAAAAAGTATAATTATTGGACAGTATGAGAGTCTAATTTGAAAACAAAAACCATCATAAATTCTGGGCAGAGTAATGGGGTTGTCTCTTCGCTCATTTCCTTTAGTAGTTCAAATCTTTCGGAGGAAAGCTATATGGAAATGAGAAGTTCTAATTCTGCTTGTAGCGAAGGTCTGATACCCTGAGTAATATTTGCTCTTTACCTTCTTTTTAAACATTGTAATGGTGCTATATTTAGCTTCTTGTTTAATATTAAAGAATGAAAGGTCACCTTCGAGTTTAATTTAAATCGTTGCAAATATTGCTTCATTAGCCATGGAAATACTTCACCATCAGTGGTATATGCATGTATTGGTTATTCTTATGAATATTAAGAGTCAATTTGTTGCTAATTAGAAAGTAAGAAATGATAGAAAGTAATCCTCTTGCCAATTACTGCTTTTAAGAAGGGTTTTAAGAGGGTTTTGGATAAGACGCTGTAAATGGAAAGATTCAAATTTATAAAACCTTTCCTTCCAAAACAGCAAACGCTATTTCACAACTAAACTAGAATTGCCAACTGTCATTTCTGTACAAATCCCTCTGAGTGACGTTAAAATCAAGGCTATACTGTACATGTAGTGCCGAGCTTCCAATTCGCGTCACGTCTCCCGAAGAATGTTGTCAATGTCGGTGCGTCTGGGGGCCCTTTGCGCTGACCCGGGTGAGGGGGTGCCTGAGGAGAAATATCGAGAGGGAAGCCTTTCGAGTTTAGACGAATGGGATGGCTGGACTAGAGAGAGGGAGGGAGGGTGATGGAAGTTATTAGTCGGGGAAAAAAACGGAGTGGAGCAGCAGGTACAGCATGGTGGGTATTCTAAGAGGAAAGACCGTTTTTTTTTTAAGACACTGGCAGAGACGAAGAGTCCGTCCAGTCGGCTACAAATTGTTTGAAACAAATAGAAAATTAAAACAATTTTAACTAATTTTGAAAGATGGGACGGCTGGAACACGAGGCTGTTCCTTTAGTACTATTGTGTTAAAACCCAGATATTGAATTTACTGTTGTCAAATTATTCAGAAAAAAAAAAAATATTTCAGAAATAAATCGTCGTTTCCCGATTGTAGGTTGAGCTTTAATCGCTATTTTCCAAGAACTCAGCACTACACAGTGTTCTAGAATCTCTATTACAATTGTGACCTGATTGTCAAATGAGCTCTCCAATCAAATAAGGGATTCAGTTGAAACAGTACTTTAAACTTGGTGCAAATGCTTTTCTGTTGAGCAATTTTACCTCGTCTCCTTTCATGGTTTACACGTTACTTATATCTTGAAAGAAAATCATTTTAATATATAGATATATTGCTTATTTCATTTGTATAGTCTCTCCTTTACTACTACTACCTTCTTTCGCAATTGCCTGCTTTCTTTCCTGGGCCACCAGGTTTGTAACATTTTGTTCTGTCGACTATGGTTATAGCTTGGCTAATAGTAATAATAATACTACTACTACTAATAATAATAATAATAATAATAATGTTGTATATATAAAAGTATGTATGCTACACATACCTATAAAATGTTTTCATTTCTTTTGCAAATACATCTGTGTAAATGTATTACAAGGAAACATTCTTGAATGCGATTATAGCAACAACAAAATCACATTTTTTTTACGATTTTCATGTGACCAGTTACAATTGGTACACAATGACCATCTAAAACACTGGCAGACCTA
>NC_090745.1:95161574-95164074 GCF_036898095.1 Palaemon carinicauda
AATATCAGTGTGTATATTATTCTTAAATCTTGAAAAAGTCAGTAAATGCAAAGCGTTCCTTAGAGAAGCCATCGCCGTTAGGTGAAGTTCGGTATAATGATCCCTGAAAATATGCTAGCGGTCCTCAAAACACATTTTCTTACACTTTCATAATACCGTTAACATATTTTTACATTCTTTTTACTATTTTACTGTTCTTCCAAGGTAAAGAACACGGAAATTTAAGTTAGACCACATAAAGCCTAATGTTCTCATGCTTAATCAATGTCTTTTTAAGTTTCTCTCAACTTAAAATTCATCTCTATCTATAACCCCCTCTTTCTATTTCATCAAGATAACTTCTCTCTTTCGCTATTAAACATAATTTATCTCGATCCTCTTAAGTTCTTTTCAAACTAATTCCTCTCTCTCTCTCTCTCTCTCTCTCTCTCTCTCTCTCTCTCTCTCTCTCTCTCTCTCTCTCTCTCTCTCTCTCTCTCTCTCTCTTAATATACCTTCCCTCTTTCGCTATCAAGCATGGTTAATCTCGGGCTTTTTACGTCTCTCTCAAATTATTCGTCTCTCTCTCTCTCTCTCTCTCTCTCTCTCTCTCTCTCTCTCTCTCTCTCTCTCCTCTCTCTCTCTCTCTAATATACCTTCTCTCTTTCGCTATTAAGCATGGTTAATCTCGGTCCTTTTACGTTTCTCTCAACTTGAATTATTCGTCTCTCTCTCTCTCTCTCTCTCTCTCTCTCTCTCTCTCTCTCTCTCTCTCTCTCTCTCTCTCTCTCTCTCTCTCTCTCTAACATGCACACAAATAAACATTCATTCACCGCGAGAACTACTGCAAAAGAAATTAGTTGGAATTCAGAGGCTAAAGTTTATGTAAAAGGAGTCTTAATATTGCTCTAATTATGCAGTCTAATTACAAACCAACTCACTGGTACGGAACTCTATTTTTTTTTCTTTTATTTTCATTATTTTTTTGTCCTGGCTCTCCTCGGTCTCGTTAATAACGATCATTAAAAACAACAATATGAGAAAGCAAAGACGAAAGATTTGTTGGTGGCCTTTGGACGTTCTTTAACTGAATCTCTAGCAGTTCAAATTATCAACAACTCTAGTTTAGTTGAAATAACGCTTTTAACTTTTTTTTTCTGTCTATATGGTTACGTCAATTAAATAGATAACTCGAAATAAGGCTTTTAACTTTTTATTTCTATCTATAGGGTTACGTCATATAGATAGATAGTTAATTAGCTATGGCTATAAATATAAAAAAAAAAACCGTTTGGTACAATCTTTTTTAAATGAAAAAATGGAATCTATTAGAATACATAATTTCTAACCCTTTACATTTAATATTAAATGGCATTTTCTTTACAGGAAGTGAACCAAATGTTTCAGTGACGTTAGCAATCATATATTTAGCTATCAAAGTTAAATCTATCATCGAGATCAGCTTCACAAAAAACATTTTTTTCCTGAAACGTAATTTGCATAGCAATGGCTCGTAATTACGGAAGGTTGAACCATACACTACCGTTGCCTGAACTTAATAACTTAAGTAAATTTTCATGTAATTGGCGCAAAAGTTTCACCGCATTCATTAGAACACTTCGAGGAACCCAACTATTGGTAAGGGTAGAAGAGACTCTTCAGCTATGGTAAGCAGCTCTTCTAGGAGAAGGACACTCCAAAATCAAACCATTGTTCTCTAGTCTTGGGCAGTGCTATAACCTCTGTACCATGGTCTTCCACTGTCTTTGGTTAGAGTTCTCGTGCTTGAGGGTACACTCGGGCACACTTCTATCTAGTTTCCCTTCCTCTTGGTTTGTTAAAGTTTTTTTATAGTTTTTAAAGGAAATATTTTTTTTTAATGTTGCTATACTTAAAATATTTTACTTTTCTTTATTTCCTTTCCTCACTGGGCTATTTTCCCTGTTGGGGCCCCTGGGCTTATAGCATCCTGCTTTTCCAACTAGGGTTGTAGCTTAGCATTTAATAATAATAATAATAACTCCTCACATCTAAGAAGTAACAACAAGATCATTTCTATTTAATCCAATGTCTTACGAATATAGTGAACCTGGGGGGAAGCCGTTCCTTGGATTTGACGTTAAGTTGATGTTTACCAGGAAAGATTGTATACTTGGACCGTTATGTTGAAGAATTTTCCAGTGAGATATTTTCCGTTCGCTTTTCTCGTGTGGTTGTGCAAGGATCAAGGATACCCTTTAGTTGACACGATGTAACGCTTTATCAGCTATAAATTAGTACGAATGAATTGCCTCAAATAATTATGAACGTTCTCTTATCACTTGTATTCAGATGTGCTTCCATCTCTCTCTCTCTCTCTCTCTCTCTCTCTCTCTCTCTCTCTCTCTCTCTCTCTCTCTCTCTCTCTCTGTAACTCTTTTCTATAAATAGCGCTATTAAACTGAAAATTTATTCAGAAGACTACATTAATAAAAGGTCAAATATTTGTAAATATAAAAATCAATAAATCAATGCCAGACTC
>NC_090745.1:95166574-95184074 GCF_036898095.1 Palaemon carinicauda
TATATATATATATATATATATATATATATTGTATAGTGTATATATAATATACATGTGTGTGTGGGGAGGACGGGGCATACATGTGTGGGGAGGGGTAGCGTGCGTGTATATGTTTGAGTAAAAACTTCAATAATTTGCACGTCATCATAAAATATATATCAAGCCATGAGAAAAAAAAATTATTGGAGCTATCACTTTTGCCGTACTGAAATAATCAGACTAAAATTGAAGAAAGCACTGATACGCCTCACTTATACAAAACATTGGGATTTCTATAAGTTCAGCTTTTTGATGATCTCAAGTATGTCAAATTTAAGAAAAGGGGATAATGAAGGGCCACTGGCGGAAAAAACACAGCTGATGTTCATATTTCGACCTTTTCACAATTAATTAACATTAATCCCAGGATATTATTCTGGGTAAAGTCACTATTATGACGTGAGCAGAGTTAAGTTAATGTATGACCAGAGCATAATTCGAATGATCATTTGAGACTCTACGTTGCTTGGTTATTATAAATATATCTTTAGATATGGGACATTTTTCATTATATAATTTCTAGTAGAATTCTTATAAACCTTTTTACGTTTTATATTTAAATACTGTCCTTATACTTAGCTATTATTTCAAAGAGTGATGGATATTTTTTCCTAAAAGTAATAAGTTACACAGATTAATGTATTAGAGAAACTGAGAAGCAAAAAATAAGGCTTAAAGATTGCAAAGCTAGACGATGTCATAACTGGTAATTTTAGGGGGTTAATACCCAAAATTTTCGGAATTATGGGTTTCCAACTTTGACCAACTGTAAACCATGTTCTATATTTTCTTTTAAAAATATGTTTAAGAAAAATAATGATAAATACGTAATATTGAAATGAAAATTTAAAATAATGTGAAATAAACGATTTTCCTTGGCACACGAAATCCCCCTTACAATGACCCTCAAATTTTGAAATGGAAGCCTTGTCTGTTTTTAAAGACACCTTTAAATGCCACTTTGAAACCCTGGTGTTGCTTCACTCATTAGTGAAGAGTAAACATGAGAAATAAAACATGGAAAATTAATAATAAACTTGAAAAACTAGTTTCATACTTGATAAAATATCTTTTGATGGATATCAATTTCTTTCAATTAATTTTAATAAAGATGAAATGAATCAAGCTAAATCTCAAGTAATACACACTGAAATAAATGAAAGTACAGGATTAAGGCTTAATATTCTGTTTTCATAAATAAAATAATAACGTGCAAAACCCAGATAAAATCGATATTGAAATAAATAAAACTACAGAATAAAATATACTCTTTACAAGACATTTAAAATGAGTAACACTCACCTAATAAAAACGGTCAAGAGCACCTGAAAATTAACCAAAAAAGCGATTAGCATTGTGATAAAGAAATATATCTTAAATCATATAGGTCATTGTATCATCACTGTAACTCTCTCTCTCTCTCTCTCTCTCGCTCTCTCTCTCTCTCTCTCTCTCTCTCTCTCTCTCTCTCTCTCCTCTCTCTCTCTCTCTCTCTTTTATGACACTTACCATAAGAAAGTCGTGACAAAACGGGTAGTCTCCGTATTCCCCAATCAAGCGGGGCCAATCTGTATAGTGTCGAAAGACGAAGGTATCACTCACGATCATCTTCAAAGTCAGTGTCCTATGATTCACTGCACCAAAATTCCAGGAACACTTGCTCCCAAAATTCCTTCCGCCTAGTAATGAAGCCATGAAGCCTCTCTTCGAAATTGACTGAAAATAAATCTAAAACGACCAAATATTTTCTCTTCTGCTTATTCGAGTGTTCAGTCAGGGGAGTATCTTTGAAATATAAAGTGTTTTTGAGAGATAAAAGATAACCTTTGCAAATGACCTCGTACATAACATTGATGTCTTGTTGGCGAGGGTTGTAGTCATCTTTGGAATTTAACCCTTCCGGGAATTATTGAGCTACTCAGCTGGGAGGCCTTCGAAAATTTACCCTCAGTCTTTAACAGTTATGCGTATCTTTCCAGCACTCCAATATAAGGTAGTTTCTTTTAGCATATAGTTAACTCTGTAATTCTTTTTCACAGAGGTGTTCACGAGTTCGGCTGCTACACGGTGCGAGAGGGTACTAGGTGTCTCCTCTCATCTTCAAGCAGGAATCGGATGGAAGTAAGAAGAGGTATGTCTGGTAAGGTACGACTCAATATGAAAAATAGCCACGACACTCCTCAATTCTTTTTCAATTTGTCCAAATGTCCTATCACACATAAGATGAGTGGCCAGTCACCAAAAACACCAGCTCGACTCTTCAATATTTCTTCGTGTAACTTCTTCAAAGGCGAAACTAATGAGCAGCTTACTGATTGGATGTTTCCTCTTTACGGAACCTGCAGTTCTTGAAAAGCCTTCCAGCCAAGGTGAAAAGAAAGATGTGACCATAAGATAAATGGCTGGTCTAAGCTGACGTGGTGGGCAGGTCCAGTTGGCTGCTCATCATTTCTCAACAATGTTTTTCTACAAATGGACGGTACAGAAGATGTTGCAGGTTTTCATTCAATCACTTTTCTGAAAAATATGAAGAATAGGATAATCAATTTAAGGCAATTTCTACTACTTCCATCAAATCTTCCTGTAAGTAACTCTGGGCAACATATTCTTGGGGCCAACAGATATTTACAGGAAAATACAGTGATTATATATATATATATATATATATATATATATATATATATATATATAATATATATATATATATATATATTCTTTTTTAGAATGACCTAACACGAAACGTGAATGTGATAAATTGTTGTTAGACTTCCTGTACATGACAAATTAAAAATATTCACTAACAATCAAAATGTCTAAATGGGATGGTACAACCTTCTTCGTCCAGAGCAAATCTATGAAAAGTATAAATGTACTAATAAACAAAACACCCTTTAGGTCAAAATTTAACTTTATAATCCCAATGAAGATGCCCATACACTGATACCAACCAATCTGAAAGGACCAAACTGAAGGGGTCAATCTTCTTTACCATAACCTCCATACATACGTTTCACGAAAGTGGTGACAACGGCTTACTCATTATCCAGACCTAACGAATGTAAATGTAAATTTCAACTAAACACACCTTTCAATATATAAATAAATAAGTTCACTCCTGGTTAGTTGGCAATGATAATTCAAGTCTAAGGTATCAGCTAAGAAATCCAACGAGTCATCACCGGGAACGTGACAAAATAACGTGGTATCCTTTTAACTCATTAATTCTGTTTTGAAGTTGAATACATGGTTTATGGATTTTGATCAATCCATATAATTTGAACAAAACCGGTCCAAAAGGGGTCACTGAATCGAGTGAAGGTTTATTTTATGCTTGGTAATCTATTTATTGCCCATGTTAAAAAGCTAAATAAACTCACGAGGGAGGGAGTGAAAATGCATGAAAGCACTAGAGAGCAATGAAAGCATTATTTGTACATGAAAGTACTAGATAGCAATGAAAGCACTATTTGCACATGAAAGTACTTTCAGCACAATGAAAGCATTATTTTCACACGACAGTATTATAAAACAATGAAAGCATTATTTGCACTTGAAGGTAATCGATAGCAATGAAAGCATTATTTGCACACGGAAGTACGAGATAGCAATGAAAGCATAATTTTTATTCATGCTGTTTGGTCCCTAATAACTTTTATATTTACCTTTTCGGCTTTCTGGATATGCAATTCACTATAATTTTTACATTGGCATAGGGAGTGCCATAAAACGTTTTGAAATATACATCGACTTATATTTCTCATTACAACCTGTATAAATTGCTATATCTATTAGACAGAAATTCTCTCTTTTTTTTTTTTCAATTTTAGCAAAGGCAGAAGCAACTCCAATAGTTTTAGGTTTTCTATTCCTTGAAAAACAGACATTAAAAACCCGTTCTGCATCACTCAATATAGTCTTTCTGTTAAATTTACTTTCGAATATCAACCGTGTTAATTTTTCTAATAGATTTAAACTAATATCTGAATTTCACAATTTACTGAATGTAGTATTTATACTTTCAATTAGTCATTACATTTAGATTTATTTAGATCACGTGACCTTGTCTTAGGCAATGAAGGCCATTCAGTTTCACAAAGAAGTAAAAGTTAACAGAGGTTGGACAGTGATATTAAGGAAAGAAAGCGGGAATGGCGGTATAGTAGAAAGTTACAAAGTGAGTACAGCTTGGAGCCAAATAGACGTTGCGAAGGTCTTTTAGTATACAGTAGTGCCTACACTATACTCGAGCGAGGTGCACCGACGGCATTACATACCTACAGGGTTTCAGTCTTTGGAAATCTCTTCTTGTTTACGTATCTTTCAATTCTGAAGCCATTGTTTCTTTGGGAAACCATCCTCAGCTTCACTTCATGTTAAATTTCCCGTCTTCTTTCGGGGATTCATTCCACTAACCATTATAAGTGACGGCTTACAATTTTGCATAAATCATCTACTGTTACATGATTATCAACTCATAAATTATATGTATTAAAAATGAATGGATAGTAACGATATTTTATGGGAACCAATGAGTTTCTACATCAGATTTCAATTTCATCTTTCATATATATTTGGCCTAATTTTTTATAAGCTCAAATCTTCCCAGTGTGAGATGACTCTCTTAACAACAACAACAATAATAATAATAATAATAATAATAATAATAATAATAATAATAATAATAATAATGCAATGATTCATTTAAAACATCCAAGGATCTCACAACATGATATTTAAAACAGGACTCTTGCCATTTTTTCTGGGTGGGACTGGATTTGATGTTAAAGGGTATGGCCCCATTCTCGGATCGGGAAGACCATTTGCTGCCAAACGCATTGTAATTACAATTACAATAAGAAGTAAAAGTTAAAGGAAGCTGGAACAAAGGTGAAGTAGAAGGATAGTAATTGGGTTCAGACAGGGACAGAAGGGACACTACAGAGTAGTAGTAGTAGTAGTAGTAAAAGACGGTTCCTGAGCTGCATATAATAATAATAATATTGTAACGTCAGACATAACTAATTCGGAGAACGGGTGCCTTACCTAGCCTAACCAACATAAAATAACCTAAACGAAAGATATTAAGATAAACATTTCCATATCCCAATTTCAAATTACGATTTTTTTAGCATGTAGAGTCACACAGTTAATACATATGTGATTTTCAGACAATATAATTTTACTTTGTTTAGAAGCACATGGTCAACTTGCCAGGAAACTACATTGAATGATATCGCCTGGCTAAAGTCGAAAGAGCTACGTCCAAAAGTAAGATGTCCGAAACCAGAGGAAATCGCGATCACCAATTATTCTAAAGTAATTACAGGAATATCTCAGTTCTCACAGCGAGCAACTGCAAGGCCAGATCCACTTCACGATCTGCCGCCTTTCTTTACAAAACCGGTTTACTTTTAGTAAAGCCCTCAAGAACGTAATTATGACTGCGTAAATGTATCATTTCCCCCTCCCGACCAACGATAAGTAGCCTCGTTACGGTAATTGTCACATCAGTTGCTCATCATCTGCTGTGGGTACATTCGCACCGAAAGCTATTTCCAGGAAGTTGGCGAGAAGGTGGGGCGGGAAACGGCAGGACAGACGAAAAGTAGAAGAAACGTACGATTATCTAAAATCAAATAACTCCCGGCTTATAACTGCTGATGAAGATAGTTATTATCAAGTTTATTTATTTCGAGGATAGAAAATCTCTCTCTCTCTCTCTCTCTCTCTCTCTCTCTCTCTCTCTCTCTCTCTCTCTCTCTCTTCTGGTACGTATCAATATTTGTATGCTTGCTTGTAACATTTATTACTGTCAAATCATAGATACCAATGCAAATGCATTTCCTATTGCAAGTATTACTTCATAGGTATCTCATGCTTTGGGCAGTTATAAGCTAATACATATGGTTAAAGATCGCCGTTAGTTAAATAATCAAAATCATCTAAATTTAAAACAAAAACATCTGACTTCAATAATAATAATAATAATAATAATAATAATAATAATAATAATAATAATAATAATAATAATTCTGTTAAAATCTGGGTAAATTTACGAAAATCCTTCCGGACAATTTCATAAAAAAAATCTGTACCTGAATGTATAATTACGAGTGTAATTAGCTTCTACATAAACCGCGACGGGGCTTAAGTCTTTTACAATACCGTTAAAGACTTCCTTAATATTGCAAGTAAATACAGCTCTACAGATAATGAAGGTACTGCTTATCAATGAAGGGTAAAATATAGGGGTGTTTGAGATATCCTGCGACAAAGAGTATAATTTTGTATATTAACACTCATCATTAGGCAAGCACAAAACGTTCTAGGGAAAACGAGGGAGAGGAGAACCGAGCCTTGGAACATTACTTTTTTTTTTTTTTTTTTTTTTTTGTGGTGAGGATTCGATTTGGATTTTATGAATTTGGGCGAAATGGCCTGGCGTTGGGGACTGTGAGGCCATTCAACGTTCAAGTACAAAGGGGATCCTACAGTTGCTCTGCGAAGGAAAAGTTAAGAGGTTGCATAGAAAAAAAATGAAAAAAAATCAAGCAATAGCTGAAGTAAAGCAGGACATGAAGCTAGTATAGCTAGGAGCCAAAAGAACATTGCAAAGACCCTAAGCAATGTCTACAGTGCTCCACGTGAGGTTGACTAACGGCTTTATAATGAGGTGACCAGATACAGCTTGCATTCACACAATAATATGAAACTACAGCAACTTCTAAACCAAGAGGAAATTCAGACCGAACAATGACCAAACTTCCTGACATAGTAAGAACTTGATATCTTGATTACCAGCAAAAAAAATTACTTCTAATTCAAAGATAACATAGTATTGTCAAGTCATATGACAGGTGCTTGGCTTTATCCAAAATTTCATTTACCTCTTTATTCTACGTTTTTTAAAGATAAAATTTATATCACTAATTGCGACTCAAATGCGAAGTTCCATAACGGTAACCTTCAGAAAAAAAAAATAACCATAAGTAATTTCGTAACTAATAAATATATTTGGAAAAAGACTGTTTTTATAAGAGCAATTTCAAAACTTTCAATTATATGTACATACTTACGAACATACATACTATATATATTCAACATAAATACGCTAAAGTACAGAATGTACAAGCAATAGGTAAAACAACAGAGATATTTACTTGTTACAAAATAAAAAAATAAAAAATAAAAATAAACCTCTTCACTTGGTAAGACAAATGTGTAGCTCGCTTTAATTTTAGAAAAAGAGATATTTCTCTTACAGTAAATTCTTGCCATAAATGAATTTGAGTTATAGGATATTTTCAATAATTACGTTTCGTAATTTATTTTACTAAATAGTATCAACTTATACTTAAAATACATTCTACTTCTCACTTGTAATATCATCACCTTTAAATAGGGTTAGTCTGTTCAATACATCTCTCTCTCTCTCTCTCTCTCTCTCTCTCTCTCTCTCTCTCTCTCTCTCTCTCTCTCTCTCTGTTGCGTAACGGAATGTCAGAGATGAAGGAAACCTTGTACTCTTAATGACTTACAAGAACACATTACCAATTTTTTTACTTGTTTATTTTTCTCTATTCTTTTTATTTCAAAGAATGGTTGCAATTTTGAAGTTGAAACAAAGTTATTTTTTTTCGCTGATGCGTTCCTTAACAAAGTGAAAAAAGGGAGAATAAAAATGTTAGTTATGACAACTGGGCTATCAGCAATTAAAACACCAGGTGTGATCTGAATTGGAATTACTTGGAAATATCTGATCGAAAGTAAAGGTAATTATCAGAACATCATTGGGAAATAGCAACAATAATCTTCCAACTTTTTTATTTCCAAATACTTTTATTGGATACTCATTATACATAAAGCCTAAATTGAACAAAAAAAATCGGAAATTCGAGATTTTTAAAAGGCTATTGCAACTATCAAATCTATGAAAGTGTTCGACGCAAAAGGATATTATACAATTATCAAAGAATCTTCCTCCTAAGACACTATTTAATTTAGCGAGATAACCGAAAAGAAAAGTAAATTAAAAACGAAGAAAACCAACAAAAATCTGTTGCCTCTCCTACACAACTTCAGACAAGATTCTTTTCCGAATTCTTGGAAGTCAAGGCATAACTGGAATCTAATTTGTGATTTGGACTCGGATGACATGTTTCTGGGATCTGGGATCCACTTCTGAAAACCAAATATCATTCTCATCTGCAGTTCTCTTAAATAGCAAAGTTTGATATTGGAGGTCCATACTTCATGATTCTGGTACTTGATATAAAAATGCTCAATACAGATACGCAATGACTTATGCATACTTTATCTTAATACATATATATATACATATATATATATTTATATATATATATATATATATACATATACATACATATATATATATATACATATACATACATATATATATATATATATATATATATATATATATATATATATATATATGCATATATACGTATGTATATATATATATATATATATATATATAATATATATATATATGTATATATACATATATACATATACAGTATATATATATATATATATATATATATATATATATATATATATATATAATTAATATGACACATAATCTTTCTGCTCAGAAAGGGTAGCCTCCTTAGCTCATGTCCTTTCATTCATCATTCAGTATTTTTGCATATAGTTAGTGCCCTCATATGCATATCTACTCCTGTAAACCATTACCTTTAACTAAATACCAAGTAAATCCTTCAATCGTATGTCAAAAAGGCCTAATTACACACAAACCGACAAACAAACATTTTACACAAGCACGCACATAAACACAATGGTATGTTCAACTTCACTTTACCGATGTCAGTTAGACCGGAGAAGTTAAACAGTGTTGGGTCTGCTCAGTTTTTGGATGGGTAACCAGGTAAATAAACATGCTTGGTATCCAATTTGCCTAAGGGATATGATCCACGGAAAATATACCATAAATACTTTCTGAAACCCAAACGGGTAACACCTGGTGTCACTCGTTCAAAGGGGAAGATCTTGTATATACGCCTGCATACGTACATAATAAAACCACATACACGTATTCACCTGCATAGACATTTTTATTTTCCATAGAGAGAGAGAGAGAGAGAGAGAGAGAGAGAGAGAGAGAGAGAGAGAGAGAGAGAGAGAGAGAGAGCTGCACTCCTCGGTGTTTTGACAAACTAGGTTTGAAGCCAATACAAGGGAGGAATTCAGTTTATGTCAGTCGGTCTTGGAGAGAGAGAGAGAGAGAGAGAGAGAGAGAGAGAGAGAAAAATGTCGGCCATGGGGAGCATTCCGGAGGGGCCAAAACATGGTTCTCTGCGATCCTGTGGGTGGTCTGTCTGCTTCTAAAACATCTCGGAGTCGACGTAAGAATGACTAACATAACACTTTTTCAGCTGACGAGGAGAGCATTAGAGGTTGGAGTCTTCTTGAGAGGGTTAAAAAGGGTTCAAATTAAGCAGAAAGTGCGTGAAGTGTAATGAGAGAATTAGCTATGCGCAAATTACAACCTTGTGAGTGGAATATACATAACTTCTAATATCATACTGACCTCGAAATGCTGGATCAGTTTAAACCTGGAAGATTGGTGACCGAGAAATATCTAAACTGAATCTCTTCCGAGCAGGGAAAGGAAAGGAAAAGAATACTTGGATCTTTGCTGGTGAGAGTACGAAAAAATTAAGGAAAAATCCATGCAAGGAAAACAAAGGATAGCGTAGGGAATCGTTTTAAATATAAGCATAACAGAGCAATTTAAGAGGCTACTTGTGCCACTTCTTTGAGATTACCATTTTAACCTCAGTTTGCAGTGGCCATTGAAAACTGGAAGTTGTTCCGCCCATGTCTTAATTCTGTGGTTTTATGTAACTTGCAAAAGAAGAATATAGCGCGTGTGTTCAAGTCTAGATGAAACGTTACTAAACATTGCTGACTTTAATCATACCTTCTACACTAAAGAAAGATCAGAAATGTCAGAGGGCCCAAATTTCGTATATATTCAATGTTTTAATAACAGTTTAAAATAAAATAAATAATAATAAAAAAAATTATTTCAAGATCTACACGGCACGGGAAAAATCGGAAAATTAATATACCAAAAAAAAATATCGACTTACAAAAAAAAAAAAAAAAAAAAAAAAAATAGTAATCCTTCAACATATGAACCATGGTCAAAACCACAAAGGACCATTTTAATTAATCAGACTCATACAAATGGTTTCATCATCATCATCATCCTCTCCTCCTACGCTTATTGACGCAAAGGGCCTCGGTTAGATTTCGCCAGTCGTCTCTATCTTGAGCTTTTAATTCAATACTTCTCCATTCATCATCTTCAACTTCACGCTTCAGAGTCCTTAGCCATGTAGGTCTGGGTCTTCAATTCTTCTAGTACTTTGTGGAGCCCAGTTAAATGTTTAGTGAACTAATCTCTCTTGAAGAGTGGGAAGAGCATGACCAAACCATCTCCATCTACCCCTCACAATGATCTCATCCACATATGGCACTCGAGTATCTCTCTTACAGTTTCATTTCTAATCCTGTCCTGCCATTCAACTCCCCATATTCTTCCGAGGATTATATTGTTTCATTGTCATGCCACGACTCATGTCCATACAGTAACACAGATCTCACTAACCTGATATATGGTTTATACTTCCATGTTCTTATATAGTGCCAATTCAACCCTTTACCACTTAGAATACACATAATTATACTTAAATACCTGGTTAGAAAAGCAGAATTCTGAAATCCCAAGGATTCCAACATGGAAAGCAGCCCAGTGTGGAAAGGAAATGATGTATAAACTACATATGAGAAAAAAATAATAAAATATATTAAGATCAGTAACAACGTCCAAAATAGGCCAGTTATATATAAACTATGTAGAGACCCTTGTGTCAACCTGTTGAACAAAAAAGCTTTTGACACAAGATTGAACATCTATAGTTATATCGATTCACACGCCAGATTAGGAAAATCATTCCTCAATCAGTCACAGCTGCAACAAAACTTCGAGTATACTGTGTAATACTGAGTCTTATGATGGAGAAGGCAAAACTGTTAAAAGAATTTACTGCTTACCTAATACAACATACTGTAGGGTACATTCTGGGAAGATCGGAATACAAAGGATGGTCAAAATTATGAAAAATCTGGTGCAATATGCACAAGGAACTAACTGAACAATGACACCAGCGATTGATGTACAGGTCAGGAATAAGGAATTTAATAGAGAGCGAGTTTTTATCCAAATCATTAATACAAGAGTCAGCAGCTGAAGACCAGACAGGACAACATTACATAAAACATATGATGAAAGCATGAAAACATTTCTTTGGGGTATATAGGTCACCAAAATCTGTAGAAGAAACATACCGGATAGATTTCTCAAAAGGAATTTGCAATTAAGAATTAATTACCTATCGGTAAAACTTTAAATGACTTGTCTATCGTTAAGAGAATGTCAATGCATAGATATTAAATGTTGAGGAGCTACTAGCCTTGACCTACTATCATTACAATTATACTTTGAGTTTTGTTAGGGTTCTAATTCATCCCCCCTAATTTTCACCATGCACTAATTTTAGCTAGAGACTGACAGTGTGACAAACAAATAGACAGCCCTTTACCCTATTATGTGTTTATATTATCCATTGCCCGCCATACAGGAGTAATTGGAAGGTCGGCCAATTCTCAAGGTTAACGGGTGATAGAGGTATCGTGAAAGCAGATATTCTGGTATAAAATTGTATCTTACAGTTCAAGAAAACAAAGATCAGAAGCTAATTACAGATACAGTCATAGCGACAAACACCATATAAATTTATTAGTTTCAGTAAAATCCTTAATCATTCACAATATCCTTATTTTAATGTTGTCACTCTTCTTGAAAATTTTATTTTTCCTTGTTTCCTTTCCTCACTGGACTATTTCCCTGTTGGAGCCCCTGAGCTTATAGCATCCTGCTTTTCCAGCAAGGATTGTAGCTTAGTAAGTAAGTAAGTAAGTAAGTAAGTAATAATAATAATAAAAATAATAATAATAATAATAATAATAATAATAATAATAATAAGTAGGTATGTTAATTAAAACAATTCGGGAGCGTGATCTGCTTATGATGACATAATTTCACAAAACGTAACTTGAATGCAGTAACCGTTACGGAAAATCACTAATTTAATGCATACCTTATTGTAATTACGAAGTCAATATGAATCTATCTGTGACTGAAAGGAATGGTAAACCATCATTTCCTATTACGGAAAAGTAGACAAATGAAAAATGTGAGGTAATTATGACGTCATGCACCACTGATAACCACTCTAAGCCACTTTGTTGAAACATTGCAAAGATTCTTCTGACAAGGTGGAATTCGGAAGTAAACTCACAACATAAAATCGGAAGACGATCAGCATAACAGAAAACCACATTTGCCTTTTACGCCCCCCCCCACATAAAAAAACTAATTAAAAAAACTTTATAAGGATGAGGAATCACTATGGACCATACCGTAATATGAGGTTGTAACATGGAAGCGCCAGAAACTTCCCTCTCTCGTCCCCGATAATGAGCTGCTTTTAGAATAAATGATCGAATTATCTGAAGGTAGCGACCTGTCCGACGGGCGTCTGTTACGAAAATTGGCCATCGAAACTGGTAATTGGCCTGTAAAACACGACCACCTGGAGTCTGCTTTCCGAGGTGTTCTTACTGCATCCTCCATCCGCTTTTTCCCTCCCTCACCCCAGTCATTTTTGTCACATTTTCGCTAAACACACAAAGCAAACTTAGAAGGACACCGAGGAAAATATCACCTTTATGTTCGGGTTGCGAATACATTTGTAAATGTAATCAGGTACAAGAAACTACAAAGTGGTTCTCTCCTTTGTTTTTTACCAGGTGGTCTCGATCTTCTGGATGCAAAAATGAATGGCACAATATGAAGTTTTTCGTAATCACGCTGTTGTTTTCACTGCTTAATAACAATAACCTCACGTATTAATGAATTTGTTAACTTTGTCTCTGCCTTTCTGAGTATAATAATAATAATAATAATAATAATAATAATAATAATAATAATAATAATAATAATAATACCTAATTATACTTAGAAAAAGTTATAATTACATAAGACCATCAACTACTAACCTCGATTACCACAAATCCTGTCAATAATACTTTAATAGCGGACTTTTCTGCTGACCGGTACAGTTGCTGTCGTCATCATGCGAATGAAGACATCAGGGATGATAATTATTTGGTCCCCAGTGAAGAGATGAAATTACTATTATCACAGTTGCTAATATTATTCTTGCAAGGTTACAGTTGGTCGGTCTTAATAACATACACTTAGTTGTGGAGTGTATTTCTAGTACTTTAGAACATAGAGATAAACGTCAAACTTCCGTCGAATAGTTTAAGATTTTATCTTTGTATACCAGAAATATTCTTGACTTAATTTCCTCAGAATTCTGCTGAATCATTGCCAATGACATTTACAGAGTTGCAATTGAGATGTATGCTTCGTTTTTCCTTTTTTCAGGGTTGCAATTGAGATGTATGCTTCGTTTTTCCTTTTTTCAGGATTGCAACTGAGATGTGCGCTTTGTTTTTCCTTTTTGCAGGGTTGCAACTGAGATGTATGCTTCATTTTTCCTTTTAGCAGGGCTGCAATTAAGATTTATGCTTCGTTTTTTCCTTTTTGCAGGGTTGCAATTGAGATGCATGCTTCGTTTTTCCTTTTTGCAGGGTTACAATTGAGATGTATACTTCGTTTTCCTTTTAGCAGAGCTGCAATTAAGATGTATGTTTCGTTTTTCTTTTTATCAGAGTTGCAATTGAGATGTGCAGGGTTGCAATTGAGATGTATGCTTCGTTTTTCCTTTTAGCAGAGTTGCAAATGAGATGTATGCTTCGTTTTTCCTTTTAGCAATGTTGCAATTGATATGTATGTTTCCTTTTTCCTTTTAGCAATTGTAATTGTTATGTATGCTTCGTTTTTCCCTTTAGCAGATTTTCAATTGAGATGTATGCTTCGTTTTTCCTTTTTGCAGGGTTACAATTGAGATGTAAGTTTCGTTTTTCCTTTTAGCAGAGTTACAATTGAGATGTATGCTTCGTTTTTCTTTTTATCAGAGTTGAAATTGAGATTCATGCTTCGTTTTTCCTTTTAGCAGAGTTGCAATTGAGATGTATGCTTCGTTCCTTTTCCTTTAAGCAGAGTTGCAATTGATATGTATGCTTCGTTTTTCCTTTTTAGCAGGGTTGCAATTGAGATGTATGCTTGGTTTTTCCTTTTAGCAGGGTTGCAATTGAGATGTATGCTTGGTTTTTCCTTTTAGCAGAGTTGCAATAGATATGTATGCTTGGTTTTTCCTTTTGGCATGGTTGCAATTGAGATGTATGCTTGGTTTTTCCTTTCAGCAGAGTTGCAATTGAGATGAATGCTTCGTTTTTCCTTTTAGCAGAGTTGCAATTGAGATGTACGCTTCATTTTTCCTTTTAGCAGATATGCAATTGAAATGTATGCTTTGTTTTTCATTTAGCAGAGTTGCAATTAAAATGTATGCTTTGTTTTTCCTTTTAGCAGAGTTGCAATTGAGATGTATGCTTCGTTTTTCTTTTAGCAGAGTTGCAATTGAGATGTATGCTTCATTTCTTCCCTTTTAGCAGAGTTGCAATTGAGATGTATGCTTCGTTTTTCCTTTAAGCAGAGTTGTAATTCAGATGTATGGTTTGTTTTTCCTTTTAGCAGAGTTGCAATTGAGATATATGCTTCATTTCTTCCCTTTTAGCAGAGCTGCAATTGAGATGTATGCTTCGTTTTTCCTTTAAGCAGAGTTGTAATTCAGATGTATGGTTTGTTTTTCCTTTTAGCAGAGTTGCAATTGAGATGTATGCTTCGTTTTTCCTTCTAGCAGAGTTGCAATTGAGATGTATGCTTCATTTCTTCCCTTTTAGCATTGTTGCAATTGAGATGCATGCTTCGTTTTTCCTTTTAGCAGAGTTGCAATTGAGATGCATGGTTCGTTTTTTCTTTTAGTAGAGTTGCAATTGAGATGTATGCTTCGTTTATCCTTTTAGCAGGGTTGCAATTGAGATGTATGCTTCGTTTATCCTTTTAGCAGGGTTGCAATTGAGATGTATGCTTCGTTTTTCCTTTTGGCAGAGTTGCAATTGAGTTGTATGCTTCATTTTTCCTTTTAGCAGAGTTGCAATTGAGATGTATGCTTCGTTTTTCCTTTTAGAAGAGTTGCAATTTGGATGTATGCTTCGTTTTTCCTTATAGCAGAGTTGCAATTGAGATGTATGCTTCGTTTTCCTTTTAGCAGGTTGCAGTTGAGATGCATATTTCGTTTTTCCTTTTAGCAGAGTTGCAATGGAGATGCATGGTTTGTTTTTCCTCTTAGCAGAGTTGCAATTGAGATGCATGCTTCGTTTTTCCTTTTAGCAGAGTTGCAATTGAGATGCATGGTTTGTTTTTCCTCTTAGCAGTGTTACAATTGAGATGCATGCTTCGTTTTTCCTTATAGCAGAGTTGCAATTGAGATGCATGCTTCGTTTTTTCTTTTAGTAGAGTTGCAATTGAGATATATGCTTCGTTTTTCCTTTTAGCAGAGTTGCAATTGAGTTGTATGCTTTATTTTTTCTTTTAGCAGAGTTGCAATTGAGATGTATGCTTCGTTTTTCCTTTTAGCAGAGTTGCAATTTAGATGTATGCTTCGTTTTTCCTTTTAGCAAAGTTGCAATTGAGATGTATGCTTCGTTTTTCCTTTTAGCAGGTTGCAATTGAGATGCATATTTCGTTTTTCCTTTTAGCAGAGTTGCAATGGAGATGCATGGTTTGTTTTTCCTCTTAGCAGAGTTGCAATTGAGATGCATGCTTCGCTTTTCCTTTTAGCAGAGTTGCAATTGAGATGCATGGTTTGTTTTTCCTTTTAAAAGAGTTGTAATTGAGATGCATGGTTTGTTTTTCCTCTTAGCAGTGTTGCAATTGAGATGCATGCTTCGTTTTTCCTTTTAGCAGAGTTGCAATTGAGATGCATGGTTTGTTTTTTCTTTTAGTAGAGTTGCAATTGATATATATGCTTCATTTTTCCTTTTAGCAGAGTTGCAATTGAGATGTATGCTTCGTTTTTCCTTTTAGCAGGGTTGCAATTGAGATGTATGCTTCGTTTTTCCTTTTAGCAGAGTTGCAATTGAGTTGTATGCTTCATTTTTCCTTTTAGCAGAGTTGCAATTGAGATATATGCTTCGTTTTTCCTTTTAGCAGAGTTGCAATGGAGATGTATGCTTCGTTTTTCCTTTTAGCAAAGTTGCAATTGAGATGTATGCTTCGTTTTTCCTTTTAGCAGAGTTGCAATTGAGATGCATATTTCGTTTTTCCTTTTAGCAAAGTTGCAATGGAGATGCATGGTTTGTTTTTCCTCTTAGCAGAGTTGCAATTGAGATCCATGTTTCGTATTTCCTTTTAGCAGAGTTGCAATTGAGATGCATGGTTTGTTTTTCCTCTTAGCAGAGTTGCAATTGAGATCCATGTTTCGTTTTTCCTTTTAAAAGAGTTGTAATTGAGATGCATGGTTTGTTTTTCCTCTTAGCAGAGCTGCAATTGAGATGCATGCTTCGTTTTTTCTTTTAGCAGAGTTGCAATTGAGATGCATGGTTTGTTTTTCCTCTTAGCAGAGTTGCAATTGAGATGCATGCTTCGTTTTTCCTTTTAGCAGAGTTGGAATTGAGATGCATGGTTTGTTTTTCCTCTTAGCAGAGTTGCAATTGAGATGTATGCTTGGTTTTTCCTTTTAGCAGGGTTGAAATTGATATTTATGCTTCGTTTTTTCTCTTAGTAGAGTTGCAATTGAGTTGCACGCTTCGTTTTTTCCTTTCAGTAGAGCTGCAATTGAGAGGTATGCTTCGTTTCTCCTTTAAGCAGAGTTGCAATTGAGATGTACACTTCGTTTTTCCTTTTAGCAGAGATGCAATTGAGATGTAGGCTTCGTTTTTCCTTTTAGCAGAGTTGCAATTGAGATGTATGCTTCGTTTTTCCTTCTAGCAGAGTTGCAATTGAGATGTATGCTTCGTTTTTCCTTTTAGCAGAGTTGCAATTGAGATGTATGCTTCATTTTTCTTTTAGCGGAGTTGCGATTGAGATGTATGCTTCGTTTTTCCTTTTAGCAATGTTGCAATTGAGATGTATGCTTCATTTTTCCTTTTAGTAGAGTTGCAATTGAGATGTATGCTTCGTTTTTCCTTTGGCAAAATTGCAATTGAGATGTATGCTTCGTTTTTCCTTTTAGCAATGTTGCAATTGAGATGTATGCTTCGTTTTTCCTTTTACCAGTTGTAATTGTTATGTATGCTTCGTTTTTCCTTTTAGCAGGTGCAATTGAGATATATATTTCGTTTTTCCTTTTAGTAGAGTTGCAATTGAGATGTATGC
>NC_090745.1:95189074-95194074 GCF_036898095.1 Palaemon carinicauda
AAGGAGACTAAAGAAAATTCTAATCATTTGTTACTTCTCAATAAAAAACTATTAATATTAATAGATACAATTATAGATTAAATATCGTCTTTATTCAGGAACTGTTAAGAACTGTCATCTAAAAGAATTGTTTAAATGGTACGGCAAAAAAATGTCATTCTTGATCAGGGAAGAAACTGAAAATTTCAGAAACTTTTTATCAACCTTCAGAGGGACAAATGACTGAAATACTTTATTCCCGAAGAATAAGAGAACCATATACATAAAAAAGCAGATGAATGCGATCGAAAGGAGACGTTATATTTAATACATGAGTCGGCTAAGAGGACACTTCACAAAGGAGAGAATACCACCTGCCCCGTGACCTCCCCGCCGCTTGAGGAAGGAATGCAAGGATCTGGATTTGGACTAATGGAATTTGGACCGCACGACCGGGCGTTGTGGCCGGGGAGGCCAATTGGAGCCGGAAGAATGCGAGGCAAATTCGATTCAACTGGATTTTTAATGTTCGATTCTGTTTTGTGAAAGACTTGTGCCTTGAAAGTTTAAATAGTAATGAAAAAAAAAAGTTTTGGAACTTGACCCCGACCCTCTAAATCTGCTCGTCTATCTGTCTACCTAAAGTACAAAAATTCCTCCTCCAGAATATATATAATTCTTAATAAAAGGCAATATACATATATAAAAAAAATTATTCATCATATAGTATCATTAATTTTGAATGGTTTCTTTTTTGTTAGATCAAGTCTATAAAGTTTTTCTTTCAATTTCAATATGGCTTTAATACTATAGGGAACAGCATTCCTTTGAGATCAATGTACTAATGGATTCAAGTAATATACATGTAAACTAGATAAAAACTTTGAACTCGTGAGATTTACCAAGAAGTGGACATTCTATACTGACTTATGATAATGATGAGTTCTACCATTTTTCTCTTAATGTTGATTCACTAATAGATTTCATACCCAAAGTTAGAATGGATTTAATTTTTAAAGTTAGAATATCCTAGCACGAACTGCACGATAAATACTTACTATTCCCTTTCGATAAATCTTTTATATAATAATGAACATCGCTAATGATGAAGCCCAAGAAGTAAAATTAAGATTTAATGGTGTGGAATATCATGTGATAATTCAGTATAATTACTTGAAGAACACAAATTAATAATTGAAGAACACAAATGAATAATTAAGAGTTCTATTCAATGAGATAATTCGCCTGAGGTGATTATTACAATGCGGTGCATGAAGTGTAAGATGTTCTACATTAATAAATTAGCTTTTAATGGGTTTGGAATTATAAACGAAGATGGGAAGTATATATTAGAGATGACTCTGAGTTTTGAACTGGCATGTATGAACACCTGGTTTCAGAAGTTGGATAAGCACCTGATAACCTAGGCAAGTGGAGGAGTAGAAAGCCAAATAGATTACATCCTGGTAAGAGGAGTTGACACAAACATTGTGATGAACTGTAAAGTGATCCTGGGCGAAGCATGTGTTAAATAGACTGTAAGTGATGAAATTTAAAATGAAAGGCAGAAACCTCAAGAAGAGGGGGGGAAAGAAATCTAGAATTAAGGTTTAGGGCATTCAAAGAGGAAATGTGAGCAATTTAGGAGGATTGTAAGAGAGACGACTGGAAAGGTTGAACTTAAGAGAGTAAACTGGCTAACAGAGTGGAAAATATCTGGATGGGTATGAAAGAAATATGTGTAGGGGAAGAACCAGCGGATATGGGGTGTCGAAAGGGGACAAGTGGTGGTGGGACAGAGAGGTGCATGAGTCAGTTAAAAGAAATTCGAAGGGATTTAAGGACTGGAAAGTAAGGCATGCATAGGGTGCAGAGGAAGTAAAGAAATGAGGAAAAATATTCTAAGAGGCAAGTAGGTATAACAATTAGAAGTGAAGAGAAGAGCAATTAAATGAAAGACAAGGAACAAGGGAAGGAGAAAATTATATCTATAAGATTTCAAACTTGAGGAAAAGGCAGACAGGATTTGGGTGACTGGCAGTTATCAAGGATAGAGACTGAAATATATCACATAAGGATGAAGACATAAAGAGGAAATGCAGAGAATATTTTGAACAACTATTAAATACTTTTCCATCATGAGGCTCAATACTACACAGTATTCTAGAAGTTTTAATCCAGCTGTTACCAAGTTATGGAATGATCTTCCTAATCGGGTAGTTGAATCAGTAGAACTTCATAAGTTCAAAGTTGGAGCAAATGTTTTTATGTTGACCAGGCTGACATGAGTCTTTTTATAGTTTATATGACATATCTGTTTTTGACGTTGTTAGTAGTTTATATAGGACATATCTGTTTTGACGCTGTTACTGTTTTTAGAATGACACATTGTTAATTTATTCTCATCATTTATTTATTTCCTTATTTCCTTTCCTCACTGGGCTATTTTTCCCTGTTGGAGCCCTTGGGCTTATAGCATCTTGCTTTTCCAACTAGGGATGTAGCTTGGCTAGTAGTAGTAGTAGTAGTAGTAGTAATAATAATAATAATAATAATAATAATAATAATAATAATACTGGAAATGAGTGAGAGGAGCTGGAAGAAGCACAAAGGGTGGAAGGGCCACTGGTGGATATACAGATTACAGAAATGAGGCGGCCATTGAGTAAAAATATAAATGGTAAAGCACCAAACCCAAATTGAAATGATCAAGATACTAGCTATAGAGGGGGAAGAATGGATGCTGGATTTATTAAGAGAAATGTGGAAAGAAGAGATAATGCCTAAAGACTGGGATGACAGTCTAATGGTACAGTATTTATATTTAAGCAAAAAGGGGATGTCATGACATGTAGTAACTAAAAGGGAATTTCACAAACAGAACATGGTTTGAAAGTTTTTGAGAGGTTACTAGATGAGATATTAAGAGAGAGATTGTAAAGACTGGGAAACAACAGTACGGAATCTTGAGGTGGAGAGTGACTTTGGATGCCATCTTTATAGTAACACAGCTACAGGAAAAGAGACGCGAGGGAAACCAGAAGCTTTTCTGTGCTTTTGTAGATCTAAGGAAGGCTTGGGATAGAATACCAAGAATAGTGATGTTTTGGTGCTTGAGGAAGACAAAAGTCAGGGAGAAGTTGGTTAGAATGGTAGGGATGAAGTACAAAAGAACAAGGACAAAAGTAATAACAGCTGTTGGGGAAACGGAAACTTTTCAAGTTAGTGTTGGATTACATCAGGGATCAACATTAAGCCCGTTTTTATTTGTGCTGGTCTTGGATGTGTTAAGTGAAGAGATCATAAGTGAAGAGATGTGGGAGTTACTATATGCAGAGGACTTGGTGATTACCGCTGAAAATTAATAAAACTTACAGAGAAGGGTTGTAGAGTGGCAAGGAAATTTGGAAAAGAGTGGCTTGACAGTAAATGTCGATAATACTGAAGCTATGGTGAGCAGTTAGGAAGGTGCGGACACGATAGTCATGAATAAACCTAAAGGCTTAGGTTAAAACAGGTGGAACAATTTAGATACTTGGGATCTACTATGAATCCGGAGGGAGAATGTGAAGTTGAAAATAGGATAAAAGCAGTATGGGGGAAGTAGAGGGAGGTAGTGGGAGTGGTATGTGATAAGAAAATGCCAATCAAGCTGTAAGTAAAGATCTATAGCACAGTGTTCTTTAAGACAAAATGACGAAGCAAAGCTTGAGAGAACAGAGATGAGAATGCTGAGGTGGATTATGAGAATATCACTGCTGGAAAGACTGGAAAATAACGAAATAAGAAAAATTACAGGGGTGAAAAGAGTGCCACTACTGAGATGTTGTGGACACGTGTTGAGGAACTTGTATAGTGGAGAAGATCGAGAGGAAGGCAAAGAATTAGATGGCGAGATAAGGTGAAGGATGATAAGGAGAGATGTTTGGTGGAAGAGGATGCCTTTGATAGAAGGCAATGGAGAGGACGTATTAGGCAACTGACCGCTTAATGTAGGGATAACAATGGAACTTAATATTTTTAAGTCTATTTTTATATTCCAGTCAGCAGTATTGGAATAGGAAAAATGGTGAAATTAATTAACTAGAAAATGACAGTCTTTTCCAAGTACTAAAATATGTTCAGCACGAGCTATAAAACTTTCCCTACTAAAATGTGATGACAATTACTTGTCCTCTTTTTTTTTCTATGATTTGTACAAATATCTTTAAGATTTTCCCTTTATTTCTTATACATATACAGTATTCATATATTGTAATCCTCCTAATATCTGGATTCTCTCTACCTCGTGATCAGAGACCCAAGGGGAATCAACTCAATGATAGTAGCTTCTGGTCGGCTGGGGATTTGAACCAGGGCCCAAGAAACTGAGGTTCCATTGACTTAGCTGAGTTGCTAAATCAATGGAATCCAGATATTAAGAGGAGTATAATATATGGCTTATATAAATACGAAAAACACGTCTAAATGTGCAAAATTATCATATATATATATATATATATATATATATATATATATATATATATATATATATATATATATATATATATATATATATATATATATATACCTGTTCGGCAAGTTTAAATAAACTTGTGCTCAGTTTATTTAAATTCTTCCTCCTAAGAATCCCATTATTATCTTTCACTCGCCATCGTAAATGAAAGTAAGCTCATACAGCCTAGTCCACTCATCGAAGCTCTAAGCAAATGACTGAAGTTATCTGCGAATGTATCAATGTTATTCTTTATGAAACTTCGTACTCTAATGGTAAGTGTTTTTATCAGTTGTATCTTTTAATCACCCAATAAGCTAGACTTATCAATGACGTGACAGCCTTTCCAACAAATGATAGTTCTGGAACGAAAACACTTGCAACATTTGTCTATGCAGGTGTTCGCCTCCTAAACATATCGCCCTCCCTCCTGTCCTATCCCATCGCCTCTTTCTATATTCTTCTACCAACCACCACCCCCTCCCTCCCTCCCTCCTCCCTCCCTCTCTAAAACCAGTCTATCACT
>NC_090745.1:95199074-95261574 GCF_036898095.1 Palaemon carinicauda
CCCCCACATTATTATTAGCATTATTATTAGCTAAGCTATAATCCTAGTTGGAAAAGCAGGATGCTATAAGTCCTAGGGGCCCAATAGGGAAAATAGTCCAGTGAGGAAACGAAATAAGATCAAAGATAAACTACAGTATATATGTAAAGTAATGAATAAAAAAAAATACAAAATATCCTTAGATCAATAACAACGTTAAAATAGATCTGTCATATATAAACTATGACAATAAACTTGTGTTAACCTATTCAACATAAAAACATTTACACCAAGTTTGGACTTCAGAAGTTCCCCAGATTTGACTGTGAGATGAGATAATTCCACAATCTGGTCACAACTGGATTAAAACTTCTAGAATACTGTGCTGTGTTAAGCTTTATGGTAAAGTAGGCAAGACCTAGACTTGAACTGCATCCCTAGTACTAAATACAGTATGGTACAGTCTAGCAAAATCCAAATGGAAATAATGGTCAGAATTATGAAAAAAATTGATGCAACATGCATGAAGAATTAACTGAACGACTGTGCCAGAGATTAATATCAAGGTCAGGGATACGAAATTGAATAAACAGCAAGTTTTAGTCTTACAAATTAAGGTGAGAGTAAGCAGCTAAACCCCAGAGAGGAGAAAAATTTTCATAAAAAAGGTAGAAAGAATTGAAACATTTCTTCAGGATAGATTGATCACCGAAAATCTTGAAAGACTTTCTTAATAAAAACAATTTCATATTAAATGTCATTGCAACTAAATCTTCAAATAAAACATCATATAAACAGGCAACACAGGCATGAGTACAAACTAATTTACATACAAACATTTAAAGCAATTCAAAACAGTTATAACACCACATATATCAGCCAGTGACGACTGCCATTAAAAGAAAAAAGGAAACTGCAACTTTTATCAGACTGTTGGCCTATTAAGGAAAATATGGAGCTCTGACTTATCTAATCTCGTTTCCAGATTATAAATATAATTTCCCTTATATTGTTCCAAAACCATCCTAAGAGACTGGTATCGTGAATTTTCCAAACTATCCCAAGAGCTTGGTATCGTGAAATTTATGCAGATAAAGAGAGAGGCAGTGACTACACAGCAACATTAAGAGACAGCAACAACACAGCAGTATTGAGATACATTGACAACACAGTAACATTAAGACAGTGATAACACAGCAGCATTGAGAGGCAGTGACAATACAGCAACATTGAGAGGCAGCGACAACACAGCAGCATTGAGAGAGATTAGCCACATTTAGAGGCGTTGACAACACAGCACCACTGAGAGGCATTGGCAACACAGCAACATTAAGAGGCATTGACAACACAGCAGCATTGAGAAGCATTGGCAACACAACAACATTGAGAGGCAGCGATAACACACCAGCATTGAGAATCATTGACAACACACCAATATTGAGAGGCATTGACAACACAGCAGCATTAAGAGGCATTGCTAACACAGCAACATCAAGAGATTTGACAACACAGCACCAATGAGAGGAAGTGACAACACAGCACCAATGAGAGGAAGTGACAACACAGCAACATCAAGACGCATTGACAATAAAGCAACATTGATAAGCAGTGACAACAAAGCAACATTGAAAGGCAATGAAAACACAGGAACACTGAGAGGCAGCGACAACACAGCAGCACTGAGAGGCATTGGAAACACAGCAACATTTTGAGGCATTGACAACATAGCACCATTGAAGGGCATTGACAACACAGCACATTGAGAAACAGCGACAACAAAACAGCATTGAAGAGCACCAACAACACAGCAGCATTGAGAGGCATTGGCAACATAGCAACATCAAAAGATTTGACAACACAACATTAATATGGATAGTGACAGTACTGCAACATCAGGAGGCATAGACAACAAAGCAACACTGGGAGGCAACGACAACACAGAAGCATTGAAAGGCACTGACAACACAGCAACATTGTGAGGCATTGGCAACACCAGCAACATTGAGACATTGAAATCACAGCACCAATGAGAGGCAGCGACAGCATAGCAACATCAAGAGCCATTGACAATAAAACAATATCAAGAGGCATTGACAATAAAGCAACATTGGCAGGCATTGACAATAAAGCAACATTGACAGGCATTGACAACACAACAGCATTGAGAGACATTGACAACACAGCAGCATTGAGAGGCATTAACAACACAGCAGCATTGAGAGGCATTGAAATCATAGCACCAATGAGAGCCAGTGACAACACCAAAACATCAAGAAGTATTGACAATAAAGCAACATCAAGAGGCATTAACAATAAAGCAACATTGAGAGGTATTGACAACATAGCACCAATGAGAGGCAGTGACAGCATAACAAAATAAGGAGGCATTGACAACAAAGCAACATCTAGACACATTGAAAATTAAGCAACATTGAGAGGCCTTGACAATAAAGCAACATTGAGAGGCATTGACAAAACAACATTGAGAGGCATTGACAATAAAGCAGAAATGCGAGGCATTGACAATACAGTAACATTGGGAGACATTGAAATCACAGCACCAATGAGAGGCAGTGGCAGAACAGCATCATCAAGAGGCATTGACAATAAAGCAACATTGAGAGGCATTGACAATAAAGCAACATTGAGAGGCATTGACAACACAGCAACATTAAGAGGCATTGAAATCACAGCACCAATGAGAGGCAGTGGCAGCACAGCATCATCAAGAGGCATTGACAACACAGCAACATTGAGAGGCGTTGTACATTAACAACACAGCAGTATTGAGACATTGACAACACAGCAACATTGAGTCATTGAAATCACAGAACCAATGAGAGGGAGAGATAGCACAGCAACATCAAGAGGCATTGACAGCAAAACAACATTGAGAGACATTGACAACACGGCAGCATTGAGAGTCATTAACAACATAGCAACATTGAGAGGCATTGAAACCACAGCACCAATGAGAGGCAGTGACAGCACAGCAACATCAAGAGGTATTGACAATAAAGCAACACTGAGTAGCAATGACAACACAGCAGTTTGTGTTGGAAAGGATAAAGAAACTAAAACATATTCTTAAGCTACAAGGATGCAAATAAAAGTTGGCGATAATAAAAGTAACTTGTCACGCATCACTGTTACTAATCTAAGACACTCAATGGATACACATTTTTAAATTTTAATGATCTAGCTATTTGCGTACATCAGTAGGACTAGAGCTTGAAATGTCTTAACATGAGATAGACGCTGTTCTTTAACATCAAAATACATCAATAGAATCTTAGTACCTACAACTAATCAATAAATTATTAATTATAATTAGGGCAGACAATAACTTTTAGGGCCAAATAAACAAAAAACTTGGAAAAACCAATGTTAAACCTGATTAGAGATATATCTGCATGGCATTAGAACTTTTGTGATGGCATCGCACGGACAAAATATGCATCACTTCATGACAATCAGATCGAAATGATAATGAAAATATATTGACAATCAGATCGAAATGATAATAAATATATATAGCCTTATTATATCAAAATTCCTAATTGTTTGTGTATATATTTTCTTAGCATCATTATTGAAATTTTAAATATATTACAAAGAGTAGTTATTGACGGCCACCATAAGAATGTAATATCTGGTGTTCCTCAGGGTAGTGTTCTCGGCTCATTACTTTTCAGATTATATACATAGGATACGTGGTTTGGCCTTGAAAACAAGCTTGTTACATATGCAGATGAGGCTATTTTCTTTACATCAATTTCATCTCCTGAATATAGACCTGTGATTGCTGAATCCCTTAATAGAGATCTAGCTAAAATCATCGCATAGTGAAAATTGTGGGGCATAAAGTTGAACGCTAATGAAGCCCAAAGTACGATTGTAAAGAGATCCAGGATAGTGGCTCCTCAACATCCAGAACTTTGCATAAAAAATGTCTCTTCAACTATCCAATTCATTTAAAATCCTCAGTGGCTCCTCAACATCTAGAACTTTGCATAAAAAATGTCTCTTCAACTATCCAATTCATTCAAAATCCTAAGTCTGATTCTTAATTGCAAATTACTATTTGAGAAACACCTACTTATGTTTTTTTCTTGCATTTTAAATTGGCATATTGAATCTCAGCAGCGATCAGATTGTGGATTGATCTTCCTTTCCACAATGGGCTGCTTTCCTTGTTGGAGCCTTTGCACTTATAGCATTTTGCTTTACCAACTCGGTTTGGAACTTAATATAACAATAATAATATGCTTAATGAGATTCCTTCTATGCTATCGCCGTTTCGGGAAGTAGATAGTATTCGTTATAAGCACTGGTTGCAAGGTGCTCACTAGAGGCAGCACCTTGTAGCCAATGACAATATTCGATATTCCAAATTGTGAAACAAGTTCTTGCCCCGCAAAATCATTAAGGTGAGATGAATTCACTCTCGGGCAAGAACGTAAGGTGACAAACTTGACCAAGCCACCCAATGTCAGATGGCAAGGAGAAAACCTCGATAACCTAACAGGTGGCCTCGTTGCAAAAGTAAGAATCCTTCATCGCCTTAGTGCATATTCCCCGCGTATGTCTACCCTTAGGGAAGCACCAGAAGCTTTCCTCTCAAGAAATTATCCCTTCAAAGGCAGTGGGGCAAGATATTAAAGCATAAAAAGCGGTGACACAATTGAGGAAAATTTTGTGAAAGAAATGAACATTCAAGACGTAGATGGAAAACACATCTCCAAAAACAGTCTTTTTAATTGCTTGAACAGCTTTGACGGAATGAAACCAGTGATGGAAGAAAAAATACTAATAGCCAAGCTAAAACGTAGGAAAGAAATAACAAACAACATACATCAACAAATACAACAGCTGAATAAATGAAGTATGTCTATCAAGAAGCTCTGCCATGTGAAATGCAGAAGTTCAAAGCGATAAAGTAGAGGAATAGGATACAGGAACATATGGCGCATTTTCAGTTTTCCAATGCATACCTGTTACTGAAATAAATTATATAACGTAACTAGTAAGAAATGCATAAAAAAATATTCAATATGGAAAAGCAATTCATTGGAAAAGCTGCACCGATTTCATGAGATGTTTATCACGTCAAAACTATATGTTTTTTTTTTCCAGAATCTTGTATCTATTTTTTCCACAGAATCTTGTGTTTAGCAAATGCATTATCTCGAAAGCACTCTGGTCCTTCAAAGCTTAATCTGAGCCAGTAACTCAAAAAATACATCAGAACTTATTTTGATTGCATTATATATATATTAAACAGCTTGTGCCCCCACTAAATGGTCAGACTTCTTCCACAATTCTATATATAGCATAGTTGACGTCCTCCTTTCCAAACCAGACAACGTCACTCAGTTTTTTAGCTCCATAATGATAGGTACTTTGAGCATTCTTCACTTTTTTTATTTTATATATGTATATAATTTTCTTCTTTTTTTTTTCTTTTCATTTTTTAAATGATTATATTTAACTTTTACGTTGTTCTTTTTATATTAATATCAATACTGGGTCTTTTTAATTTGTATATTTTGTATATTTTACAGCCCTGATGATGAGACCCAAAGTCTCGAAAATTTGGAAAATAAATATATGATGCTACGCTGGCTTTTCTCCATCCTATTTATACTATATATATATATATATATATATATATATATATATATATATATATATATATATATATATATATATATAACTTCTGTTAATTGGATGATACCGCAGCTGGTACATAAAGCCTAAAAAAATGCGCAATAAAAAGTTTAAAACAAAACTTATATTCATCCTTTAGGTCCCTTTTATTTTACGTTTAGCAAATCCTGCATTCTGAATCTTCGTATAGGAGGAATACGATACTAAATAATGAGTGTATTAAAATGACTGACAGGTAATTCAGGAACAAATTTTCGAATGTAATTGAATTATTCATATCCGATACAGATAATATTGTACTAGAAAGCGATTTAAGAAACTTAATAATCCGGGTAGAATCTGAAAGCAACAAATTTGACTGGATGCAATTCCGCCTTTTTATTTTCATAGCTAAATTTTTAGATGACATAAAGGGCTCCTAATGGCCTGTCTTTCAATCGTTGTCCTGTGACATATTTCTTCAAACTCAGAATTAAATATGAAAACCTTAAAATCACGATTAGTTTATATTATACAGGGATTAATTTTCAAAATATATACAGTACATTGCAACTCGCATAAATCCATTCAAAAGATCCGAAACAATCTGTCACTGACTACTGTCCTCATAAAACCTGAATTCTGAAGATAAAAATGTGTACACAAACACATCCTATGAATTACGGCTATACCAAATGTTTTCACCATTAACTTTATATTTACATGGTAACATTAAATAAAGCCTGAACGAGAAGAGTCGACACTTCCAGTGTACCAGCAGCAAAAGGGGAACATATTCGATGGTAGTTAAATAGTAGATGGAAAACTTAAGTTACTCCTTTCAATAGTGGATAATATTTTCATTTTCTTTGAAACGATATTACTCGTTTTCTACTGATAGATCCTTGTCAGGGGAACACCAGCTTTTCCAATTAAGGGATTTATTAATAATTATCAAACGTCTCGTGTACTTTACAATATGGTAGGCTACAGACAACGAAAACTTATAATAATATGAAAATAGCAATGTACGCTTTAAAATCTCAAATATGAGAGTTCATTCTCAGTAATATATTTTAGCTAGAAAATTTAAAAAACATCAAACATCTTAAAAAAAAATCTTAGTGGATGGTTTATACTGAAGCCCAATCTTGTGTTTGAGTTCAGTATTCGAAAAGTTCATTATAAAAGCGTCAACAAATGGAGGTTTTTTAAGATTCAATTAAACATGTAACATTAATTTCGACTTATAATACTTCCTTTGCCGATTACATGTCTATTTTAGCCAAGACCTACAGGTCTTGATTTTATCCCCAACTTAGAATGATCAGCAACTACAGTTACGTAAACCACTTGCATATTATTGTAATTTACGTTATTATTGTGGTCCATATGGCCTGGGGCTAGGGCCTTGGTGCTCATTCAACAAATAGGTTCACTATGAATTAAAAGTCAAGACAACGAAAGGATGGATTTGTGAAGTTTGAGCCACATAAGCCAGGGTAGGGGAGGCCATTTGGGAGCCCAGCAGCAAGTTGGAAGAGTGGAAATGAGATGTAGTTATAGGCTATAAATTACTTGCCATTACTATGCACTGCGTGAAGTGAACTGCAGGCACTGTTCACAATGGGAGTACACAATAATGCCGTCTGTCCATTGCAATAAAAAAAAATCTACTCTAGATGAGGGTATGAAATAACAGCTATTGCGAAATGTGAACATCTAGTAAAATTGCACTTTTCAGTAAAATATAATTCTTCTAAATTCAAAGCTCTGGGAGAAAATGAAGAGGATGAAAGATTAAAATTTTTCATAATATGAGTTTGTTGGGAGAGAGAGAGAGAGAGAGAGAGAGAGAGAGAGAGAGAGAGAGAGAGAGAGAGAGAGAGAGAGAGAGAGAGAGAGATGGACATTAAACGCACAGTAACTGTCATTACGCATAATAAATGGGATAGGAAAATGGAAAGGGATGCCTTGAGTAAATTTAGTATAATCAAGATACAAAATACTCAAAAACTCAACACACACACACACACACGAGTGCGTACACACAAACACATGTTAGAACTGCAAATCTTACCACAACAATAACAAAACAAAACAAAAACCTGGTACATATGAGAACTAACAGAGAATTTTAGAAGTATACTGAAGCACAAGAGTTTGCTTGAGACATTGGAATTGATGCAACACATGTAAGATCCACTGTAGGATCAACTTGCAGTAAGAGAATACAACAAACATAAAACAGACTGAAAAAGTATCTCACAAACAGTATACTTGGGTAGTGTCAAGGGCAATTGGCGTCTTCTCGGACCTAAAACAATAATTATAGACAGAGTTGTATTTGACAGTAAAAGACTAGTACAATGCTGAATTTAACTGCAGGTTCAGCAGTAACATCAATTAATTTCAGTCTCTCTTTACATTTGACCGTCAATCAATGCAGTTCTTTGATGAGAAAAAAATGACTGTTCGCAAAGCACTACAGTGCACACAAGTGATACAATCGTCTTGGTTTCACTCATTCATTCTGAAAGGTTTTCTCTAAAAAAAAAAAAAAAGAAAAAAAAAAGAAAATCTAATTGACGTGTATACTGCTCTAAAAACCTTACCAGTTACCTTTTCTGGGCTGCCAGCTATACTTAATATCTTGTTAACTTTTTCAGTCACTACTATTGCTGTGAACAGTGTGATGGTAGTTTTGCACCTAAATATGCCAACCTATGTCACAGAGAGGTTCCCTCTGAATGCCAGGGACGTACTTACGGCCCAGCCATCATGAGCTCAGGGTGGTGCCCTTCATTGTTGAAAAGGGGAAGGATTAAAGGTCTGGTCAATGACCTATCTAATCCAGGAAAAGATTGTATTCTTTGACCTTCCCATTACTGACGTATGCTTGAGATACCAACTCAGTGTTTTCACAGGATACATAAGCAACCGATCAGGATCATTGGTTAATTCCAGAAGACTCGAAATTTGAAAGGAAAAACCGTAGGGTTAGAAACCACATGATTTTAAATCTTCACAATAAAATCAGGGATGAAGTTAAACGAAACTTGCATCCATCCCCATTGAAAAGGGTGATGTTGTTGGGGAAATCATACAGCTCACTGTCCCTCTTAGCAGAGACCAGGGCAACAAACGGCTGTCTTGAGTATTAAGTCTGCCACAGGCCATCACTCATAAGGAGCTCCTTTCAGGAAAAGCAAAACTTCAGTAACATTCCAACTACCTGACACGCTAACACAGACACCTGGTGTAAATGTTTTTTATGTTGAACAGGTTAACACAAGTCTCTTTTCATAGTTTATATATGACCACAGACCAAAACAAGAGGTTCAGAGGGACTGAAAAGAGACCTGTCCTAACATGGAGACAGTCTCCAAACCAAGAAAAAAGATTTCTCAACTCTGGGGAAAAGAAGCAACTAGAGATTCCTCGGTCACAAGACTCAAGAATCAAGATTAACAAAAGGACAACATAAAAACCACCCAGGCTGCGACGTCCTCCTCCACTCAAGGGAAAGCTCATGAGGGAATGGTCTCAATGCTTAGGTGAAAGAGAACTCAAAAGCTGCTTTCCACTCAGAGAATGGCACTTAACCTTGTGATTGTTTATGAACTCTTTCCAAGTTTTAAACTCAAAACTCATCAATCCTCTTTTCCTCTTCAGGGGAGAGTAAGAAACCGAGGTCTCTTTGCAAGAAGGAACCATGGATTTTCACCTAGGGTCAGCTGACGTCGAGGAAGACTCCTCCAGGGGATCCTGGGAGTCTCTGAAGGGCGAACAAGAGGAAAACCTGTCACGAAGGCTTGAGTGACGGCCCTCACCAGGGATCCAAACCACGGCTCCTGTCCTATAGCAGCGCGATCGGAGAGATGCCCTAAAGAGAATGAAGAAGAGGCACTTGGCAAGGAAGTCTAGCCTAGTGTCGAAGAAGACCCAGCGGGGGCTGCAGTGCTGAAGTCTCATTACGAGGAAATGGTACAGATCGTAAAGGAGGTTCCATCGGAACCTTGAACGACTGCTGGGTGGAAGAAGCCTTGCCTTTCCCTGCTCTCCCCGGTGAACGCGATGTCCTGCGCCTCCAGGCGCTCATGAAGGAAAATGCTAATGACGACATTCGCTAGAACAGCGACGTTCTGGCGAACGTTGACAACAGTCGGGGACTGATTCCCGGGGTCGCCGTGCAGCTGGGGAGTGGTAACGTACGGTCACCTGTCAATGAATTGTTGATGGAGTTGGTCACATACGATCACCTGTCAATGAATTGTTGATGGAGTGGTCACGTACGGTCACCTGTCAATGAATTGTTGATGGGTACTGTCGGTCGCCTGACAATCGTTTAAGCGATCAGCGTGTTGGCAAACAGCAAGAGTCTGGTGTTGATCTCTTCGGAGATCAGCAAGTCGTTGGTAATCAACGAGCGGAGGGTGACTGGCGAGCAGCTGAAAGCTGTTGGTAGGCTGGCGAGTGGCGGACTATCGGCGAGTGGCGGGCTGTTGGCAGGTGAAGAGCTATCGGCGATTGGCGAGTTGGAAATCGGCAACCTGGAGATGAACCGCAAACCGCTGGAGAAGTCCCCGAACTGCTAACCGCTGGCGAACAGCGAACAGCTGCAGGCTGATAAGTTGACGAGGGAGAACCAAACAGGTGGCTGGAACCAGCTGGAGAACCACGAACCGGAGTTTGCTGACAAGCAGATGGAGAGGAGAGTTGGGGTGATGAACGCCACAAGGCTGGCGAACGACAAGACTGAGGAGAGTTCGAAATCGGCAACCTGGAGATGAACCGCAAACCGCTGGAGAAGTCCCCGAACTGCTAACCGCTGGCGAACAGCGAACAGCTGCAGGCTGATAAGTTGACGAGGGAGGAGCATTCAGGTGGCTGGAACCAGCTGGAGAACCACGAACCGGAGTTTGCTGACAAGCAGATGGAGAGGAGAGTTGGGGTGATGAACGCCATGAGGCTGGCGAACGACAAGACTGAGGAGAGTTCGTTGACAAAGGCACAGTTCGGAAATCAGGTGAAGCGTAGCGTGACTGACGAATCATCAAACTGATGAGCTCTAGGAGATGGAGGATCCTCCGAAGGGGATCGTTCTGTAGCAGATGACGAGGAGCCAAACAGACGTCTCTTTGCCGAAGGTGAAGGAGCACGTATGAGGTGAAGAGGGGCACATGAACTATGCGAGAATGACGACCGCAAGGGCAAGCCTCCGCAGGGGAGGGCACACCAGGAAGCTGGTTACCATCAGGCCTCTGAAGAGGAGTCTCTATGGGTGGTCTCTCGAGAAGATGAGAGGTGATCACCCGCACGAGACTTGCCTCGGACTTTGCTCCACCTCCGAAGGAAGTTTGATGAGGGGGGCAGCCCAGTCCTCAGTGGCGGAGGCAGGAATGGAAGACGAGGTAGGACAGGAGTAAGCAGGAAGGGCTGCAGAAAACTCCTCATGGACCAGAAGATCGACACTAAGCAGGGCAATCGGATCAACCTCGGAAGCGGAATAACGCTGCAACTCTGCACAAAGCTAGATGAGCTGCAACACCACCTTCCTCGAAGGTGGGCCAGGCAATTCCAGGAATGGCCACGCCTGAAAAACAGATTAAAGTAAAAAGGACTCACCCAGGGGAGAAGCGGGGCCGCTTTGCTAGGAGAAGCAACACCGTCTCTCGAGGACCGAGGTTGTCTGGGGGTTAAATGTCTTGCGCTACTACTCGACGGTTCCCAAGAAGAAACTTGGCTGAGCAGGAGCTTCAGAGGAAGGTCCCGGGTCGGATGAAGCAGCTTTGGGTTTCTTCTGCTTCGAGGAAGACCCCCAAAGGAGAAGAATCCCTTTAAGCCTTCTTCTTCAGTCATCGCCCAAACCTTTCCCACTGGGAGGCAGACCACTCCTGACAAGCATTACAAGTGTTACCGGTAACACACCATTGACCTTTACATGCGGGACACAACCGGTGAGGATCGGTTTCCATGGAGGACATAAATGTCCCACAAGAGCGGCCTCAGGACCAGGGCAGGTACGCATCGCTGGCAAGAAGGTAAACACACAAACTGTAAAAGAAAAAGCAAAAAGTTAGTAATAATGGATGTCTAAATATTTGGTGAGGAGGAAGAGTGGTAACAACCATTCTCCATCCAAGCCAAAAGCAAAGTGAGTTACAGTCACAGGTGTGCGAGTGAGGGGCAGAATTTTAACCTCCGCTAAAATTCTAATGGCTTGTCTTTCAGTTTTGCCAAAAGTAATCCCCCTATAAATACCGTTGGTTTACATTTCAGTTATGGTAAAAAATTAGAATAACAAGAGGAAGATATATAAAATAGAATAGTGTGCCTGAGTGTACTCTCAAGCAAGAGAACTCTACCCCAAGACAGTGGAAGACCATGGTACAGAAGCTATGGCACCACCCAAGACCAGAGAACAAAGTTTTGATTTTGGAGTGCCCTTCTCCTAGAAGAGCTGTTTACAATAGCTAGAGTCCCTTCTACCCTTACCAAAAGGAAAATAGCCACTGAACAATCATAGTGTAGTAGTTAACACCTTGAGTGAAGAAGAATTGTTTGGTAATCTCAAGTGTTGTTAAGTGTATGAGGACAGAAGAGAATATGGAAAGAATAGGCCAGACTATTCAGTGTATGTGTAGGTAAAGGAAAAAAGCCGTAACCAGAGAGATGTTAAGGAAGAATTGACTGCAAAGACAAAGGAGTCTTCTTGAGGGCAGACTACCTTTGTCTCGTTACAGGAAGGTAGGAGGGATCATGAATAACCTGACTCTCCCCAAGGAATACAACCATCGAATTAGTAAGAGATCTAATGATTTATTAGAACGAGGTACCAATTTGTATGATGGTAAATAGTCCTTGTTACCTCTCATGGGTGTGTATAAGCTACCCCTGTTGGAGTAACGGATGCAACAACTGGCGACGCGAACTTCTGTCGGCAGTAATAGCTCACTTGCTTGCATGCAGTTGTGAGAAATTGTAACTTCTCTGACTCTAGGTAAGTGTTTGAACACGAGCACGGGCATCGTGAACATATTTCCAAGTATGAGCACCCTCATGAAGCTCATGGAGTTGCTTGTGGGAATAATGTGCGTGTGACAAAGCGCAACATTATTGCTCAAAAGAATTGATCGTTCACCAGCCATAGCATTGTGAACATGTTCGTGAGAGTGCGTGAGCCCACAAAAATATATGAAGCTAGCAAAGTGATCTGACCTTCGTCGGTAGTAGGTGTTTGTCCATCCGCCTTGTGAGTGGGACAAGCACCCCTGTAAGAAAATACTTGCTTGCTATCCTTCATAAACGTAAGGAAAAGCTGACTCTATCCCTTCGGGAATAGGGGCTTGCGAAACTAACCTTGAAGGGTTAATGCTCACTAGACAGTTGCTCCCTGAGGGCTTGATGGGATGAGAGATCGCAAGCGGTCAGAAGTCAACACCACATGAGTACTCCAAAAAGCTCTGAGAAGAAAAGCCTGAGATAGTAACACTGAAGAATTATGCTTCACGAGACTTGTTGTCTTCCGAAAAGCGAAGGAATGTGGCGGCCGCTAGCAGTCAGAAAGCATTCCTATCTGCGATTCATCTCCAGGTTGCTCATTTCCAACTCGCAAGGTTGCTCATTTCCAACTCGCCAATCGCTGATAGCTCTCCACCTGCCAACAGCTCTCCACCTGCCAACAGCCCGCCACTCGCCAGCCTACCAACAGCTTTCAGCTGCTCGCCAATCACCCTTCGCTCGCCGATTACCAACGACTTGTTAATCTCCGAAGAAATCAACACCAGACTCTTGCTGTTTGCCAACTCGCCGATCGCTTAAACGATTGTCAGGCGACCGGCAGTACCCATCAACAGTTCATCGACAGGTGACCGTGCGTGACCACTCCCCAGCTGCACGGCGACCCCGGGAATCAGTCCCCGACTGTCGTCAACAAAGAGGCTGAAGCTCTGCGTGCTGGCAAGTAGGGACCCACTAACTCGCTATGAGTACCATGGCGAGCAAATTGGGTTGTCTGCAGACCTTCGCTAGTGCTCAGTGGAGACGAAAAAGGCTATGCTGAACTAGAAGAACAGCAGGTTATCACTCGTGAGAGATCGAAACCCCGAGGCGCAGGAGCGACTATCTCATTTACAGGAAAGGCGCCCTTCACCAGGTTGTTTGCTCCTCCTTCAGGGCTTCAACAAGTGTGTGCTCAATTCGTCGGTGCCTCGCTATTCTCACAAAATTCTAAAAAGTTTGTTGTACACAATGGTCATAATATGGGCAATAACCCTGAAGAGTTATTGCCTAAGATACTCGTAGATGGACAAGGCGGCGACCGCAGGCAGCCGGCAAGCATCACCATCTGCGGCAACGACCCCAAAGGGAAATTGCTCACGAAACTCGTTATGCCCTGGGGGCACAATGGGAGAGACAGCACCCGCAAGTGGCCAGTAGGCATCACCATCTTATACCCTAAAGATACAGCGGCGAGGGGTAGGAGCTGCGAGCAGCCGCCTAACTGTATCGTTATCTAGCTCCGAGAAGCAATGCTCCAAAGAGCAAGAGTGAGGCACCGAGGAATTGAACACACGCTTGCGGAAGCCCGGGGGAGGGACAACCACTCTGGTGAAGGGCACCTTTCCTGCGAAAGAGATAGTCGCCTGACACCTGCCGGTGGGGAAGGGAACATTCCTGTAAACGGAAAGGCTGCCCGCCATATTGAGGCAGACCTCCAAGCAGCTAACTCTGCTTCCTGTCATCGAGCTGAGCAAAATCAAGTTGAAGGCTGGCCTCTTGCGCTGCCTGTAAAACGTAGCTGAAACTAGTTTCTGGGTTCAACACGAAGGGATCCCCGAGAAGCACCAGTCTGAAACTGATCTCAATCCTATGCCAGACCTGCAACAACGAAGGCAACCAGAAGCCGAGAGTGCTGCAGCTAAAGGCATTAGAACGCTATCGGTGCGTTACCTCCAGTCTCGAAGGGAAAGACCGTGGTCAACCCCTGTGGAGGCCGAAAGCACTCCCTCTGTGCCTCTAACTGTAGTACAGTACTCTCAAAAGCCATTCTCTAAATGGAGACCCAAAAATCTCCAAGGAAGGCAGGAGTTGCCACATGCAGCAACGAGAGACTTCCCTGGTGTAGGGCGCTACTGCAACGGTATTTGAGCATAAGGGAAGCATGAGGTTGGATGTAGCCTACTGTACATCGTTCTACTTGTTTTTCCTACAACTTAGGCCGAATGAGCAAAAACATCATCAAGTCAATGCCCGTTTATTAAGGGTTAACGGGAGAAAGAGACGGCACATCTATTCACTCCCAAGCCAAAATAAAAATGGCGTCATGTTACCACTGTGGGTGTGAGCAGGTTGGTTGGTCTTAACCACTATTAACTAGTGGTATGTAGTTACACCTCGTTAAAAGTCTTTTGGCTAGTTTCAGCTGTTGCCAAATAGTTTCAGCTGTTGCCAAATAGTTTCAGCTGTTGCCAAAATATATCTATGTAAACAGCGCAAGGGTTTGTATATAGTGCCAGAACAAATTTAACATTATATAAAAATAGTAAAAACCCGTTTGAACTTTGTGATTAATTAGATAATTAAAATAAGCCCAAATACTAACCGACGTGCTGGAGTGGGCAGCGCATCCATGTAGCATACCCTCTGCCAGAACAGTGGATCAGTGAAATAATGTTAAATTGCGAACGAAGAGAGTCAAAGCTGAGCAAAAACCAGTTTGAAGTGATTAATTGGCCAATCAAAATAACGACAAAATACCAGCCCACATGACTAACGCATATAGCAAAACATGGTAGGTACAAAACAGTTCGATAGCCATCATACTCTAGTAGCACCAAAGACACTTTGGGATAAAAGTAACATGGAAATTCAAAATTACCAAAAGAGAGCTCGAGCTGTTAACAGCCTGAGCACTCAGTAACAACTGACTGTTGAAGCAGACGGACAGCCGGTTCAGCCAGCAGTGTTATATTGTATACGAGGTGGCAAGATTGTCAATGTGATTAAAGTTTGGGCCATCTTTGGAGATTCTGGACTAAATAAATTACCTTGTGGTAATATTTATCAATAAAGTTTTAACAGGAAATTGTTAGGTTTAGAACTTTGGAAAATAACCTTCAATGCAAAATCTATCAACTTCCAGCCCAAATTGATATAAAATTTGTTCTATACACATGAAAGTACATTGGAAAAACTATATTTCGCCATGGTTATCACTAACGGAGTATGGATATATATATCAAACATCAGTATTATTTTACTGTATTACAGGGCAATGTAACCTAGGAAAAAAAATACTTACTGTATTCTTATAGAAAAATTTACAATCTCTTTGAAAATGACACTCGTTCCCATCGCAAATGAATAATTTCAGAAATATATATATATCTATCCTACGATAAAGGGGACCCAGTGGGAACTCGGGGTTTTGGGTGGGGAAAACATACTGGGGAAACGATATATATTCATAAAACAAAACTTTTTTTCTCTATACATTCCCTTCCTGGATTTATAATAAACGGAGGAAAAGACAAAACAGTATAACTGGATAAACTTTGGAGACGCCGTTGTAAAGGCTATGTCTCATGAAAAATGTTATTTTTATTAGTAAAATAAATTTTTGAATATACTTACCCGATAATCATGTAGCTGTCAACTCCGTTGCCCGACAGAATTCTATGGAGGGATACGCCAGCTATCACAATACTAGAAGGGGGTGTACTTACCAGCGCCACCTGTGGCCAGGTACTATAGTACTTCTTGTTGACACCTCCTCAATTTTTCCTCGGTCCACTGGTTCTCTATGGGGAGGAAGGGAGGGTCAATTAAATCATGATTATCGGGTAAGTATATTCAAAAATTTATTTTACTAATAAAAATAACATTTTTCAATATTAAACTTACCCGATAATCATGTAGCTGATTCACACCCAGGGGGGTGGGTGAAAACCAGTGTACAAGATTAAAGGATAGCTAAGTATCCCATATTTCATATAACAGTTATCTCAAATAACAATGAAATAATAAGTACCTGGTAAGGAAGTCGAATTGAACCGTTACTCTGCCTCTTTTTTAAGTTCGTCTTCCTTACTGAGCGCAGCGTTCCTCTTGGAGGCTGAATCAACTCAAAGGTGCTAAAGTATATAGGGCTGCAACCCCTACTAAAGGACCTCTACACAACCTCTAACCCAGGCGCTTCTCAAGAATGAATTGACCACCCGCCAAATCAAAAGGATGCGGAAGGCTTCTTAGCCTACCGTAACAACCATAAAAACAACAATAAAAGCATTCAAGAGAAAGGTTAAAAAAAGGTTATGGGATTAAGGGAATGTAGTGGCTGAGCCCTCACCTACTACTGCACTCGCTGCTACGAATGGTCCCAGGGTGTAGCAGTTCTCGTAAAGAGACTGGACATCTTTAAGATAAAATGATGCAAACACTGACTTGCTCCTCCAATAGGTTGCATCCATTATGCTCTGCAGAGAACGGTTTTTATTAAAGGCCATCGAAGTAGCTACGGCTCTTACTTCATGGGTCCTTACCTTCAGCAATGCAAGGTCTTCCTCCTTTAAGTGAGAATGGGCTTCTCTAATCAGAAGCCTTATATAATACGAAACCCCGTTCTTGGACATGGGCCTCGAAGGTTTCTTGATGGCACACCATAAGGCTTCTGACTGTCCTCGAATAGGTTTAGACCTATTAAGATAACACTTGAGAGCTCTGACAGGGCAAAGAACTCTCTCTAGTTCGTTACCTACCATGTTGGAGAGGCTAGGTATTTCAAACGATCTAGGCCAAGGACGTGAAGGAAGTTCGTTCTTTGCTAGGAATCCGAGCTGAAAAGAACATGTTGCAGATTCGGTCGTGAAACCAATGTTCTTGCTGAAGGCATGAACCTCACTGACTCTCTTAGCTGTCGCAAGGCAGACGAGAAAAAGAGTCTTGAGGGTAAGGTCCTTGAAGGAAGCTGACTGGAGAGGTTCGAACCTAGGTGACATAAGGAACCTTAAGACTACGTCTAGGTTCCAGCCTGGAGTGGATAGACGACGCTCTTTAGAAGTCTCAAAAGACTTAAGGATGTCTTGAAGGTCCTTGTTGGAAGAAAGGTCCAAACCTCTGTGGCGGAGAACTGAAGCCAACATACTCCTGTACCCTTAAATCGTAGGGGCTGAAAGGGATCTCTCGTTCCTAAGATGTAATAGGAAGTCAGCTATTTGGGTCACAGAGGTATTGGTAGAGGATACTGAATTGGCTCTACACCAGCTCCGGAAGACTTCCCACTTAGATTGGTAGACTCTACGAGTGGAAACCCTTCTTGCTCTGGCAATCGCACTGGCTGCCTCCTTCGAAAAGCCTCTAGCTCTAGCGAATCTTTCGACAGTCTGAAGGCAGTCAGCCGAAGAGCGTGGAGGTTTGGGTGCAACCTGTCTACGTGAGGTTGACGTAGAAGGTCCACTCTTAGAGGTAGAGTCCTGGGGATGTCGACTAGCCATTGAAGTACCTCTGTGAACCATTCTCTTGCAGGCCAAAGGGGAGCAACCAGCGTCAGCCGTGTCCCTTCGTGCGAGATGAATTTCTGCAGGACTTTGTTGATTATCTTGAACGGTGGGAATGCGTAAAGGTCGAGATGGGACCAGTTCAGCAGAAAAGCATCCACATGAACTGCTGCAGGGTCTGGAACTGGGGAACAGTACAGCTGAAGTCTCTTGGTCATGGAGGTGGCAAACAGATCTATGGTAGGTTGACCCCACAAGGTCCAAAGTCTGTTGCACACACTCTTGTGGAGGGTCCATTCCGTGGGAATGACCTGATTCCTTCTGCTTAGGCGATCTGCTGAGACGTTCATGTTGCCCTGAATGAACCTCGTGACCAAAGTGAGGTTTTGACTTCTTGACCAAATGAGGAGGTCCCTTGCGATCTCGTATAGGCTCCTCGAATGGGTCCCTCCTTGCTTGGAGATGTACGCCAAGGCTGTGGTGTTGTCTGAGTTCACCTCCACCACCTTGCCCAGCAGGAGGGACTTGAAGTTCAGCAGGGCTAAATGAACTGCTAGTAGCTCCTTGCAGTTGATGTGGAGCGTTCCCTGTTCCTCGTTCCACGTTCCCGAGCATTCCCGTCCGTTCAAGGTCGCACCCCAGCCCGAGTCCGATGCATCTGAGAAGAGATGAAGATTGGGGGTCTGAATAGCCAACGATAGGCCCTCCCTGAGAAGGAGATTGGTCTTCCACCACAAGAGAGTGGTCTTCATCTCTTTGGTGACTGGGATAGAGACTGCTTCGAGAGTCAAACCCTTGTCCCAATGAGCTGCAAGATGGAATTGAAGAGGGCGGAGGTGGAGTCTCCCTAGCTCGACGAACAGGGCCAGTGATGAAAGGGTCCCTGTGAGACTCATCCACTGTCTCACCGAGCAACTGCTCCTCTTCAGCATGCTCATGATGCAATCTAGGGCTTGGCTTATCCTTGGGGCCGATGGAAAAGCCCGAAAATCCTGACTCCGAATCTCCATTCCCAGGTACACAATGGATTGGGAGGGAATGAGCTGAGACTTTTCTATGTTGACTAACAGACCCAGTTCTCTGATTAAGTCCAAAGTCCAGTTGAGACTCTCCAGACAGCGACGACTCGTGGAGGCTCTCAACAGCCAGTCGTCTAAGTAGAGGGAGGCTCTGATGTCCGATAAGTGGAGGAATTTTGCTATATTCCTCATCAGATGCGTGAACACCATAGGAGCTGTGCTTAGGCCAAAACACAGGGCTTGGAATTGGTAGACAACCTTTCCAAAAACGAATCTCAGGAAAGGTTGGGAGTCTGGATGAATAGGAACGTGAAAGTAGGCATCTTTCAAGTCCAACGAGACCATCCAGTCCTCCTGCCTGACCGCTGCTAGGACCGACTTCGTCGTCTCCATCGTGAACGTCTGCTTGGTGACATACGCATTGAGCGCGCTGACGTCCAGCACCGGTCTCCAACCTCCTGTCTTCTTGGCCACCAGAAAGAGACGGTTGTAGAAGCCCGGGGATTGATGGTCCCGGACTATAACCACTGCCTTCTTCTGCACAAGTAGCGACACCTCCTGGTGCAACGCTAGCCTCTTGTCCTCTTCTTTGTAGTTGGGAGAGAGGTTGATGGGAGATGTGGTCAGAGGGGGTTTGAGGCAGAATGGAATCCTGTAACCCTCCCTCAGCCAACTGACAGACTGGGCGTCTGCACCTCTCTTTTCCCAGGCTTGCCAGAAGCTCTTGAGTCTGGCTCCTACTGCTGTCTGGAGATGCGGAGAGTCAGTTTTTTCCTTTAGAGGCCTTGGAACCTTTCCTAGACTTGCTCCTGGAAGAGTCTGGACGGGAGCTTCCTCGGCTGGGGGCTCTACCAAGAAAGGGCGGTATGAACCTCGTAGCAGGAGTATCAGTCACTGGGGTGCGATAAGTCCTGGGGACTGAGGTAGCAACCTTAGTCTTACGAGCCGATGAGGCTACAAGATCATGTGTGTCCTTTTGTATCAGGGCAGCAGACAAGTCCTTAACCAGCTCTTCGGGGAAGAGGAACTTCGAGAGCGGAGCGAAAAGGAGTTGAGACCTTTGACAAGGTGTAATGCTGGAGGAAAGGAAGGTACATAGCTGTTCCCTTTTCTTAAGAACCCCTGACACAAACATCGACGCAAGCTCGCCAGATCCATCCCTAATGGCCTTATCCATGCAGGACATTAATAGCATGGCAGAATCTTTGTCCGCAGGGGAGGTCTTCTTGCTGAGGGCCCCCAGGCACCAGTCTAGGAAGTTGAACATCTCAAATGCTCTAAAAACACCCTTAAGGAAGTGATCAAGGTCTGAGAAGGTCCAGCAAACCTTAGAGCGCCTCATTGCTGTCCTACGAGGCGAGTCTACCAGACTTGAGAAGTCAGCCTGGGCAGAGGCAGGTACTCCCAAGCCTGGTTCCTCTCCTGTGGCATACCAAACGCCCGCTTTAGACGTGAGCTGAGTCGGAGGAAACATGAACGAAGTCTTTCCAAGATGTTGCTTAGTCTGCAACCACTCCCCTAAGATCCTTAACGCTCTCTTAGAGGACCTTGCTAGGACTAGCTTAGTATAGGTAGACTTAGCTGGCTGTATGCCCAGCGAAAACTCAGATGGCGGAGAGCGGGGAATGGCAGAGACAAAGTGGTCTGGGTATACCTCCCTAAACAGAGCCAAGACCTTACGAAAGTCAATAGAAGGTGGAGAAGACTTGGATTCATCCACGTCTGATGAGGGATCCAGGTGTGCCGCCTCATCATCAGACGCCTCATCACCAGAGTGTAGCGAAGAGATCGGAAAGGTATGCTGAACGGCAGAGTCAGCACGAGCTGGAACAACAATATTAATGGTTTCCTCTTCAAGACTCTGTTGAGGGAACAACTGAGGCTCAGACTGCAAGGGCTGATCACAAGAAGTAGCAGAAGGTAGGCGCATGGGTGGAGGAGGCTGACTCCTAGCATGAGTGACTGAACTCAAGGGTTGCGCTTGCTGAGCGGAAGGCGGATGCGCAGTAGCAAGTTCCTGAGGAACGAGTTGAGGTTCCTGAGGTGTGGGCTGAGAGCGATGAGGTAGTGGCTGCGCAGAACACAGTAATTGCCTCGCGAGTTGAGGCTCCTGAGGCGCAAGGCTAAGGTGTTGTGGTTGCCTTGAGGAGGGTTGAGCTCGCTGCAGCGAGAGCTGAGGAGACTGACTCATGGATGGGAGAGGTTGTTGTACCTCAAGAGAGTGTTGCCTCACTGGTGGAACTGCAAGTGGAAGCGGAGGAAGTAAGGAATGATCTTCCTGTTCCCATTGCTGAGGTTGCCTTAAGGAAGGCGGAGGGAGCTGCACACCACTGGAAACAGTAAACTCAGAACGTGCTAAGGTATGCTGAGGAGCCTCAACATCGTACGCCTGGCAGGCGGTACTGCGCTCAGGCGGAGCGATCGCAGGAGGAGGTGTAACCTGCTCAGCCTGACACTCACGCATCAAGACCGCAAGTTGTGACTGCATGGACTGCAGTAGAGTCAACTTGGGGTCGGCAGACACTAAGGTCTGCTGAGGTAAAGCCTTAACAGCAGAGATCTGTTGTGGCAGAACCTTACTCCTCTTAGGCGGAGTGCATTCAACTGATGACTGCGGCGAGTCAGAGCTGAGCCAATGACTGCAGCCCGGTTGAGTTCTTGAGGTTGGGACTCTGCGTTTGAGTGGTCTCGAGACCTGAGTCCAGCGTTTCTAGCCTGACAAATGCTCAGCAGACGAGTAAAAGACGGGCTCAATCGTCTGCAGGTGGGAGTGACAGTCTCTGGAAGACACGCCCGCAACCACCGAGGATACTTCTGTGCGCCGATCAAGGCCTGCCGAACCCTTTTGCCCTTCGACATTGCTTCTCCCCTGGGCTTGGGAGCTTGCAAGAGGTCCCGGACTGGGAGGACGACTGGCACGCACAGAAGTATCCTCACGCACCACACTGACACTGACACTAGCACTTGGCACTGCACTGACACTAGCACTCGTCACAGCACTGGCACTAATTCCACCCACTGCACTCTTGACCTTAAGTTCCTTGACTTCGGCCATAAGACACTTATGATCACTTACCACTGACTCTACTTTATCGCCTAAGGCCTGAATGGCACGCAAAACAACAGACATATCAGGCTGAGGGCAAATAGTAGGTTCGGGGGTAGCCACTACAGGGGTAGGAAAAGGTAGGGGATCATGAGGTGAGGAAAAAAGTGAAGAGTGAGAAGAACTCCTCCTAACTCTCTCTCTCTCTAACTTGGTTGAGTACTTAAGAAGACGGACAAAATCAAGTTCCGAAAGTCCGGCGCATTCCTCACATCGATCTTCTAACTGACAGGGCCTTTCCCTACAGTCAGAACAAGCGGTGTGAGGATCTACCGAGGCCTTCGGAATACGCCTATTACAAGACCTACATCGTCTATGGGTGGGGGCTTGTGAAATGTCAGACATCTTGAATCAAAAGAGTTAGCCAAGTGGGGTTTCAAAATCAAGCAAAAGATCGTTAACCGTTAAATCAGGACTAAATAATAGCTATCTAAGCTAATATAGAAGTTTTCCAGTAAAGCGACAGCCGAAATCTGAGAGAATACTTCACCAAAAGCCGTGAAAATACTCGAAGATCATAAGCGTATCCCAGAACGTCTTGCCGGAAGCACGACAGAGGAAAAATTTGAGGAGGTGTCAACAAGAAGTACTATAGTACCTGGCCACAGGTGGCGCTGGTAAGTACACCCCCTTCTAGTATTGTGATAGCTGGCGTATCCCTCCATAGAATTCTGTCGGGCAACGGAGTTGACAGCTACATGATTATCGGGTAAGTTTAATATTGAAAAAATACGGTAACCAGATCTGCCAACGTGTAATGTAGATCTGTGGCAATGTTAACGTAACATGCTAACATTAGCAATGTTTTTCATTTAATTTTTTTCATCCTACTTGCCGGTTGTATTCGGTCCCGTTCGTTCGTTTGTACATAGCAGGTTTCGACCTTCTGCGCAAAAACCCCGCCTCCCTGCGCAGAGACGACTCCTCCACCAATAGGATTTCTTCTTTAATCGTGAAATGTAACTATTCGTCTTCTCCACCAGCTTTGTTCAAGTTTATTACTTGATCCAGTTCAACTATACCATTCCTTTTATGTAATATCCTTGTACAGGTATACATACAGTGGTACCTCTACATATGAATTTAATCCGTTCCACAACCGACTTCGGATGTAGAAAATGTTCGGATGTAGAAACGAATTTTCCCATAAGAATACATTGAAATAGGATTAATCTGTGGTTGAGCCCAAAAACCTATGATAACTCCTTAATAAATTACTACACATAATTACACATGACAATATGCACTCTAAATTAGATAATAGACATGTAAAAATTATATTTTCATGATAAAATAAATTTTTTAATATACTTACCCGCTGGTTATATAAAGAGCTGAAGTCCCCTGACGCCCTAGCAGAAATTCAAATTCTCGCCCTATCGAAGATACGGCAGGTGTACAACCGCACCCTAGCGGTAGCTCAGGTGGAACAACACACCAACTCCAGTTCTTCCATGCCTCATAGCAATACCATAGGTAGTCTCTAGAGGGGAGGAGGGTGGGTGTTAAATTTATATAACCAGCGGGTAAGTATATTCAAAAATTTATTTTATTATGAAAATATCATTTTTAAATATAAAACTTACCCGCTGGTTATATAAAGAGCTGATTGACACCCATTGGTGGCAGGTCAGAGACAGCTACATATTGAAAATTCACTTAAGGGTTACATACAACAAACTTAAGTGGTTCTCACCTGATAAGGAAGCTGACAGCAATGATACTCTGCCTCATTTCGTCCGCTATCCTTAAGAGATCCAGTGATCCACTCGGGCTGAAAATCTCTAGGAGCTGTCAAACGGTACGACCACCTATAACATGACAGAACCTCAACCAATACCCTTGTTCCGGGTGCACTCAAGGAACAAATTGACCACCTAACCAAATCAAAGATTGCGGAAGACTGACGACCAATCTCCACAAACAACCATAACAAACGAGTTCCAAGAAATAGAAAAGGGGTATTAGGGAAAAGGGAACATAGTGGTAGATCATTCACCTACTATCGCATTTGCCGCTACAAAAGGACCCAACATAAAAAAGTCCTCATAGCGAGTCTGAATATTTCTCAAATAATGGGATGCAAAAACAGACTTACTTCTCCAAAAGGTCGTATCCATCAGACTTTGCAGAGAACGGTTCTGTTTAAAGGCCACTGAAGTCGCTTCATGTGTCTTCACTTTGAGAAGCCTCTGATCCGACTCATCACACTGAGCATGAGCTTCTCAAATCAACAATCTAATGAAAAAAGACAAGGCATGCTTAGACATGGGCATCGAGGGTTTCCGAACCGCACACCACAGAGCGTCTGAGTTACCCCTCAGATTCTTAGTCCTGTCCACATAAAGCCGTAACGCTCTAACTGGACAGAGTACCCTTTCTAATTCACCTCCAGCCAAATCAGAAAGGTTAGAAATCTCGAAGGATTTGGGCCATGGCCGAGTAGGGTTTTCATTCTTGGCCAGAAACCCCAGTTGCAAAGAACAAATGGCTTTTCCATTCCGAAAACCAATGTTCCTGCTTAAAGCGTGTACCTCACTAACTCTTTTAGCAGTGGCAAGAGTAACCAGAAAAAGTGTTTTCAAGGTTAAATCCTTAAACGAAACCGAGTGTAAAGGCTCAAATGTGTCACTCATGAGAAATTTAAGGACAACATCCAAATTCCAGGCAAGGGGAGCTGTTTGAATCTTCTTGGTTGTATCAAAAGACCTAAGCAAATCTTGTAGATCCTTATCATTAGAAAGGTCTAGGTTCCTGTGTCTAAAAACCGTTGCCAACATACTCCTGTAACCTTTAATAGTAGATGATGAAAAGTTATGTTTAAATTTAAGGTCCAAGAAAAAATCTGCTATCTGTGTAAAAGAGGTACTGGAAGAGGAAATCGCGTTAGTCCTACACCACTCTCTGAATAACTCCCACTTGGACTGATACACCTTGATGGTTGAAGACCTCCTTGCCCTTGCAATTGCCTTGGCTTCCTTCTTCGAAAATCCTCTAGCTCTAGCGAGTTTTTCGATAGTCTGAAGGCAGTCAGACGTAGAGCTCGGAGGTTTAGATGATTTCGGGCCAAGTGAGGTTGTCTGAGAAGATCGGGTCTTATGGGAAGGCTTCTCGGGAAATCTACCATCCATTCCAGTACCTCTGGAAACCAGCTCCTTGACGGCCAGAACGGAGCTATCAGTGTCATTCTGGTCTCTTCGTGGGAAAAGAACTTCTGAATCACTTTGTAAAGAATCTTGAACGGAGGGAAAGCATAAACCTCCATGTGTGACCAGTTCATCAGAAAGGCGTCTATGTGCAAGGCTTCGGGATCCGGAACCGGAGAGCAGTAAGACTCCAGCCTTTTTGTCTTTGCGGTGGCAAAGAGATCCACGAGAGGTCGACCCCATAACCACCACAGACTCTTGCAGACGTCCGGGTGTAAAATCCACTCTGTGGAGAGAACCTGACCTCCCCTGCTGAGTCTGTCTGCGCTCACATTGTTGCCCCCTGGATGAATCGAGTCAAAAGAGTCACCCTCCTTTCCTCTGCCCAAACGAGAAGAAGTCTTGCAATCTCGTACAGAGGCCAAGAGTGGGTCCCGCCTTGTTTCACAATATAGGCCAGAGCTGTCGTGATGTCCGCATTGACCTGAACCACTTTGCCCCTGATCTGCTTCTCGAAGCCTATGAGAGCCAGATGAATAGCCAAAAGCTCCTTTTGATTGATGTGGAGAGATGTTTTCTCCACCGTCCAGGTTTCCAGAAAGCTCCTTCTTCTCTAGAGTGGCTCCCCACCCCGAGTTGGAGGCGTCGGAACACAACACGAGGTCTGGGCTCTTCTGAAGTAAAGACAAGCCTTCTTTCAGTCTGGGCTCGTTGTACCACCATTGAAGATGAGACTTGATGGAAACCGAGATGGGAATGCAATCCCTGTCGAGGTTGTCCCCTTTCTTCCAATGGTGATTGAGATGAAACTGAAGAGGACGCAAGTGCAACCTCCCCAGGGTCACGAACTTCTCTAATGATGAGAGAGTCCCCAGAAGGCTCATCCAATCTCTTACGGAGCAAAGTTCTCTCCAGGAAAGTTTGGACTTTTAGGAGGGCTGCCTGAATTCTCACCGACGACGGAAAAGCCCGAAAACTCCGACTGTGAATCTCCATCCCCAAATAAAGAATCTCCTGGGATAGAGTCAGTTGCGATTTTTTCGAGCTCACCAGGAGGCCCTGTTCTCTGGAGAGATCCAAAGTCATTTTGAGGTCCTTCAAACAACAATCGGCTGAGGAGGCTCTTATCAGCCAATCGTCCAGATACAGAGAGGCTCTGATTCCCCTCGAATGCAGCATGCTTGCCACATTCAGCATGATCTTGGTAAACAATAGAGGAGCCGTGCAGAGTCCGAAACAAAGAGCCCTGAACTGGAAGACCTTGTTTCCGTCCATGAACCTCAGATAACGCCTGCAGCTGGGATGAATCGGAAGGTGGAAATAGGCGTCCTGAAGATCTATAGAGACCATCCAATCGTCCTTCCTCACAGCCGCCAGAACTGTCTTCTGAGTTTCCATAGTGAACGTCGAATTTTGGACGTAACCATTTAGCACACTTACGTCCAGAACCGGTCTCCACTACCCGGAACTCTTGAGTACTAGGAAAAGGCGGTTGTAAAACCCCGGAGACGTAAAATCCTGCACTTCCTCTATTGCTTGCTTCTCTAATAAAAGAGACGTCTGAAGACGCATGGCTTGCTTCTTCGGTCCCTCTCTGTATTTGGGCGAAAGATCCACCGGATCTGTGACTAAAGGAGGATTTGCCAGGAAGGGGATCTTGTAACCCTCCTTTAACACTTGGACGGACCAGGGGTCCGCTCCATTTCTCTCCCAAGCCTCACAGAAGTGAGTCAACCTGGCACCCACTGCTGTCTGAAGGAAAAGGCAGTCAGACTTTACCTCGGCCGGACTTGCCCCCCCTGCCTCTAGGTTTCCTTCCTTCTGGTTTGAAAGAGCCCCTTCCAGAGGATTTCCCACGAAAGGACTGAGAAGGTCGAAAACCAGAAGAGGATTCCTTAGGCTTACGAGAGGAAAACGTCGACGGCAAAACTTTCCTTGTCGTATTAGTAACTAAGTCATGCGTGGCCTTCTGCGTGAGAGCAGTGGCCACTTCGCCTACCAACTCTTGCGGAAATAAGGTATTAGCCAATGGAGCGAAAAGAAGGCCCGTTTTCTGGTAAGGAGACACTCCTGCAGAGAGAAAAGAGCACATCGTGGCCCTTTTCTTGAGGATTTCAGCCGTGAACAAGGCAGCTAGCTCGTTGGAGTCATCCCTCACACCTTTGTCCAAGCAGGACATCAAATGAACCAGTCCACTAGTGTCCGTATCCGTCATATCTGAGACCCAGAGCCCAGTCTAAGAAATTAAACACCTCGAAGGCCCTGAACAGACCTTTAAGCAAATGATCGAACTCTGGAATAGACCACCAAATCTTCGTTTTCCTTAAGGCAAGATGACGAGAAGCATCTACTAAACTTGAGAAATCCCCTTGGGCAGACGAAGGAAAACTCAAGCCCAACACTTCACCAGTCTCGTACCACACACTAGATTTAGAAGCCAACCTAGCGGGTGGAAAGGCAAAGGCCTTCTTGCCAAAAGATTTCTTAGAGTCCAACCAGGAACCCATTAATTTCAAGGCCCGTTTAGAGGATCGAGAAAGAACCATCTTGGTATAAACTGGAACTTTGGTAGCTTTACCTAAGATGAACTCAGAAGGCGGAGAACGAGGGGCCACAGGAGTAAACTGATCCGGGAAAATTCCAGTAAGAATCAACATAAACTTGCGAAGATCAACAGCATGTTGATAATGCTTCTCCTCCTCATTCTCAGAGACTTCCTCAATAGGATCGTCCACATCCGACTTTTCCTCAAGTTCGTCTTCTGACAGTGCAGCAACTGCTGCAGCCTGAACCGAAGGAACAAAGTCTGGATGGGATTGCCTGTCAAAGCCAATATCTGTATCCAACTGACGGGGAGAGGTCGAAGTAGATTGACGTGAAACATGGACGGGTAGACGATCTTCGTCAACTAACAACTGCCTAGACCGCTTAGGATCCGACTGCTGTTGACCAGATTGACGCTTGGACTCAGAAGGCAACTGCCGAAGATCGCTGAGTGGACGCGTAGAGTCCGAAAACTGTTGACGCGAACGATCAAAGCTGTCAAGATGTCGACGCTGAGAATCGATGTTTTGACGCGACACGTCCACAAGTTGTTGACGTGACGCGTCCACAAGTTGTTGACGCGGGCGATCCACTACTTCAAAACGTTGACGCGTCTCGTCCACTTGTCGACGCCGATGTTCTTCCACACGACCAGAAGGCGAAAACCGGTCAACCAAACCTCTCTGACGTGACTCATCAAAATCAACCTGGCGTTGAACACTATGAATGGGAGACCGCCTAAGCGATAACTCGTCAGCACCAGAGACCATCGAACGCCTGTGCAATAACTGGTCTGACGCCTGACGCCCAGACATACCGCCAACACCTGGTTGAAAAGAATCCATCAACGACGAGAGTTATTCCTTCATAGTCACAAGCATAGACCATTTAGGATCTACAGAACTCCCTAAAGGAATATTCGATCCAACGTCACCACGTATTTCGGGAGAAGAAAGCCAATCTGAAGGAAGAGGGGGAGCATGAATCGTAACGAGGTCTGAATCGGAAGGAATCTTATCCACACGAACACGGTGATCTGGACGTTTAGCCGGAGTGCAAGCGGTGGGAGAACGGAAAAGTTCCAGTGAGTCCCACGAACTACATCCTGGACGCACAGGCGATTCCTGACGCTGAGAAACATCATGCGTCCGTTTAAGCGGTCTTGACGCGCGACGCCAGATCTCACTCCCGGACCCTTCATCGGAAGACGGGGATAACGCATGAACCTCACCTTTCCTACGATGAGGGTGAACGGCCTGAGCTACGGCAACAGGAACGTTCGAGGGGACGTCTGCACGATTGATGACGCTTCTCGTTCCCTTAAGCCGTTCGACATTACTTCTCCCATGGGTTCAAGAGCTCGAAAGAGGTCTTAGGCTAGGTGAACGACAAGATCGTGCAGACGCACCCTCCGCAACACTAAACACATTAGAAACACTTTTCACAATACCGAGAGAGTCACGACTTTTCGGTACACTAACATCAGACACCGAAACACTTTCCACAGTTCCGACAGAATCACGGTTTTTCAGTACCTTTAACTCGGAAAAAATCGTATTTCTATCTGCCGCTAAGGACTCAACTTTCTCACCAAGAGTCAAAATAGCGGTAAACATGTCTTTCATAGTAGGTTCCTGATCTACCACCACGGGGGAAGGAATAGGATTAGGAACATTAACATTAGGTAAGGCTCTATCCACAGATCGTGAAGAACTACGCCTAACTCTATCCCTCTCTAGTCTCCTAACATAACGATCGTATGTTACAAAATCCTCATCAGTTAAAGAAAGACACTCATTACATCTATCATCAAATGAACAAAATTTACCCCTACATTTCACACAAATATTATGAGGATCAATAGATCCTTTGGGAAGTCGAGTACGACACCCTTCACTAACACACCTACGTAAAGCAGGGGAGGAGTCGGCCAATTTGAGTGGTTACGTGAAAGACCGACGAGCAAAAAATAAGTGAAATATTAATAAAGATAACCTCAAAAAAAAAGATTTCAAGATTAGAAACAAGAAAAAACAATTAACGATAGCTTAAACTCAGAAAAGAACGTTGTACATCACCAAACAACTTCCCAAGAGAGTAAAACCACAAGAGCGAACTTCAATATGTCAGCCAGCTATGGCGGCAGAAGACTAACTGAAGTTGGTGTGTTGTTCCACCTGAGCTACCGCTAGGGTGCGGTTGTACACCTGCCGTATCTTCGATAGCGCGAGAATTTGAATTTCTGCCAGGGCGTCAGGGGACTTCAGCTCTTTACATAACCAGCGGGTAAGTTTTATATTTAAAAAAGAATAATTATCAAGAAATAATAAATAAGAAACGCGTTTTTAGCGTCACTTTACCTTAGAAAGTCCAGCGCAGGTGTTAGTCTTGCTACGCAGAGAGGAGACGGACGAGCGGCGAGGAGGTAGAGAGGTTGATTACGATAAACGTACACTACCGTAACTTATTCTAACTTACACTGAGTGAACTTTAACCTAACTTAGCTTATTTATTTTTTTTCATTTTTATATTTTTTTTCACATTTTCTTTTCTTTTTGATTATTAATTTTAATCACTTTCACTCTACACTTAAAATTGATTGAATTTTTTTCTCTTCAATCTTTGCCGTTTTCTTTGTTTCACTTTCTTTCGCTTCACTCTTTGCCGTTCTCTTTGAACCACTTCCTTCCTCTTCATCACGAGTTCGTTTCGTAGTTTTTTTAAAGAAGCTATCAAGAGAAAGTTGCTTGGTACAGCTTTTCAGAATGTTTCGAAAATAAATTAGGGAAACATCATCAAACTGCGCAACTACTGTACACAACAAACCTGCAATTTCTTTGGATGGTATTTGTCGATGAAGTCGACCACGTCTTGATATTTTCCTAACACCTCTTCTATTTGCGCCAAACCTAACACATGTTCTACCTCCTCGATCCCTTCCTTGTCATCACTCATGTGCTCAGACATAGCATGGAGTTCCTTAAGCTCCTCTGTAGTAAGTTCGTCGTGATGTTCTTTTGCAAGTTCACTCACACGGACGCCACGCTCATGCTTTTCAATAATTCCTTGTTTTACTTCTAAAGAAAGGATTTCCTTATTCCTTTTCTCACCACTACCACTACCACTTGCGAAACTAAGACTTTTAGGACCCATGATTTACGTAAAATACCGTAAAAGGATGAACGTAAAAAATCACGATTAAAACACAGTTAATAGCAGAACGCACAGGGCACAACCACACGAAGCCGACGAGAACAGAGGAATGTCCCAAGCCACGCTAATTGAGGGTCCCTCCGAGGTAGAAATGCTGCCTTCCATCGGCGGAAATAAAAAATACATCCAGCGCTATGAGTACCATCTACGTGCACGGGTATTGTTTACTTCGGGTGTCGAAAAAAAATTCGGGTGTAGAGTAGGAACGTGTTCGAATTGTACTTCGCGTGTCGAAAAATTTGGATACAACCGGTACGAAGAAAATTACTTACTTCGTGTGTCGAAATAAAATTCGGGTGTAGAGTCGAAAAATTGCTCGCATTTTACTTCGGATATTGGAAAATTCGGATGTAGATACGTTCGTGTGTAGAGGTTCCACTGTATTACAATTGACCCCAGTATTACACGTTTTATCATCTGATACCTTATAAAATCACCCCATTTTATATTCCCATTAAATATTATTTATCATACATTCCATTTTACCTTCCTATATTACTTTTATTCATTTTCTTATCACCTTGTCACACCCCGATTTCACATAAATACTTGCTCTGGACAAGTTTCCCATTCTAGTTCCTTCATGTTTTCCCTCTAGACTCTGTTGTTTTCCCGTTAACCAATCACGAACCCATACGTATGTAAAGTTTGCACAAGGGGGGTGGGGGTTAATATTTCCCTACCCCCTTCCCTTATCTCTTCAAGTGGTCTATTCATACCCCTTACACCAAATCCTTTTCCCTGGAAACCTTTGTCCTAGCCAGGTGCTCGTTATTTCAAGTGAGATTTTTTTTTTCGTATTTTGCGATGAAGGAAGTTATAGAAACTTGTAATGTCTGTAGTATTCCATACCTAAAGGCATTTGCTAAATTTCATGGTGATTTTTTTGATACAACATCCAATGTTGATCATTTCCTTAAAGCACACAATGTAATACCTCAACGTTTACAGTGCCCAAAGTGCCGTTCCTTCCTATCTTACAGGATAGACATTCACGTATATTATTGCAATACCTAAACTAAGGTATCTAAAACCAAGTAGAAACGCCGAACATAAAAGTAAGTCATTCATTTCTTTAATTTTAATGTTTTTATAGTGCAAACCTCAACATTAAAGGTTTGAGGGTTTTATAGGTCGCTCATGAATGGCAGAGGCAAGGGACAGTGACACTGCTCTAGCAATCAGGACAATGCCCTAGAGACTGACCATATATTATATGATCAGCGCCCAAGACCCCTCTCCACCCAAGCTAGAACCAGGGAGGGCCAGGCAGTGGCTGCTGATGACTCAGCAGATAGAACTATAGGCTCCCCCAAACCCCCCAACCTTAGCTCACAAGGATGGTAAGGTTGCAGACACTAATGGCACTAACGAGTCTGAGCGGGACTCGAACCCCCGACTGGCAAACACCACGCAGAGACATTACCAATCAGGTCACAGGAACCCTTATTACCTCTTCCCAGAACAAGTTTGTGACCTGAGAAGGGGGTCCGGGGGCTAGCCCCTGGGTAGGGGTAGTGACCTGGGAAGGGGGTCCGGGGGCTTGCCCCCGGGTAGGGATAGTGACCTGGGAAGGGGGTCCAGGGGCTTGCCCCCGGGTAGGGGTTGTGACCTGGGAACTGTTAGGTTAGGTGGGTTTGTTAGGTTCTGTACCCTTTTGTAGCTTTTTATATACTGTATTGTGTAAAGGGTATATGGAAAAATGCCTTAAAATACACATGCTAATATTATCGTAGCATTGCTAACGTTAGCAATGCCATCTCAACATTGGTAACGTTGCATAATATTGCTAATGTTACCGTTCGCAGTACATACGTGAGTGAAGTGACACGGAATTTGAACAAGTCATTATATTTAAACATTTTAACAGAATGTATATAACACAAGACATTATATTTAAACATTTTAACAGAAAATATATGGTTTCCTGTAGAAAATAACTTGATTTAACTGGTTTTGACCTTCATTACATCTGTAATAACAGCAACCAGTTTGTCTACTTAAAGTTAGTCGAATTGGTTGTTCTGTTTGTTTGCGGTCGAAATGAAGGTCAAATTCGTTCAAATCACGTTATTTACTACAGGAAAACATATTTTCTGTTCGAAATGATAATCTGTAATACAGTAAAACTTTACCCAAACATCAAGGCTAGGCCAAGTAGGCCTAGCCTTCAAGCTCTGATAGGACCCAGTGCCCAAGGTCAGTTTAGGTTAGGATGGATCCTTTTCCACCCCCCCAAAAAAAAATTCCTTACAGTAGTTGTTTCCCATAAATGTTAAAGCTAGGCTAGGACTAAAAAGTTTATGGGTCTTTATGAAAGAATAGGGGTTTGCCCCCAGACCCAAAAAAATAACAATAACTAAATCGTAACTGGAAAACAACTGGAGGTGCTGTAGGCTAACTTGATTGAGACATGAGCAATGTACTTTTTACTGTTAATCTGGTGAATCTTGACATTTTTTTATTAAATACAATCCCTTAGTTTTTTGTTTTTCCCACCCTACAGAAAAACTGTCATCTGTTAGGCATACATGCATATTGGTGTGAAAAGAAAGGCTGAAAGAAATGTAGCCTACATGAACATTACGAGAGTTATAATGCGAAAAAACATTAATAGAATGAGAGAATGAGAAAATGCCGTAATTACCAATGGTCAAACCTAATATAAATACCGGAAAATAAGTGGTGCCATACCTTAATCCTCTAAGAAGTTGATCACGAAGGACACGGCATGATGAGGGTATAGGCCTAATATAGCTGCCTATTAATATGCTGGTTTCTTTATGCCTCTTGTTTCATGATACGTCAAATTCCCATAGTAATTGAACGATCAAATTTCTTTATATTTCCTTATAAAGACGAGGTTTTAGATGTAAGTGCGGCACTAACTCATAAATTACAACTACAAGGGACACAACACGGATGTGTTCACTTGAAACAAGGCCGGGAACAATGTATTTTATCGTATATATGATTCAAAATAAAATAAAATAATCGAAAAAATAATCTTTAAAAATAATTTAAATATATAAAATTAAATATATAAGATTAAATTATATGTAATTTTTGAAGCTTTTAATTTATATTATCTGCAATTTAAAGATGTGCGCACAATTATGATGTAGAGAATGATTCCTAGACCCCGGAAGTAGAAGATAGTAACGATAAGGAAGACATTAAAATAAATAATACAAAATTCCAGGGGATACAGCCACAGGGGTTAACATAAAGACTATATACTGAAGGAAGATAGGAAGACTCAGGCTTTTAACACACAAATGAGTTTGCAGTCTTTGGGTTAATTAACCTATTAATTTCAGAAATAACGTGTAGATGGAAATTGTTTAATTGATTCCATAGCAAGAAATACGAAATACTGGTTTGTAGCCCGTAAAACGTTGTAAAAACCAATGCCCAACTGTCGTTCGTATCTCCAAATTCAGCCATGCAGAAAATAAATAAATTTTGTTACCTCCTTTTACTTATTGGGTCTTGAATTGCCAGATGATTCAATTGCAAGGTTGGACGCCATTCCTTCTTTCAAATGTAATTAAAGTAAATTTCAATGAATTCGCTTACTTACTTATAAGTAACTAAGTAAGAATGCCATTGAGGATCAAATAAATGAATCCGTTTAATAAGGTATTTACATTGAAATCTAACTACCCTAAAGGTGCTGCAATATGCATGAACGCACTGGTCCTTGTCTGACAGTGCCAGGTGATGGGCAAAACAACAAGGCAATGAACATGTTTGGTTTTTATGTCACTAATCTACCAAACAACAAAAGCTCCTGTTAATTAGTATCCCTTTAAATAAGTAGCCTACTGAGTATAATTCATGCGGCAAGGCTGAAACTTTGAGACATTCCATCATCAATCAGTATATGATGCTTTTGGATATCACTACAATTAGCATATCACGAGTCTTGTGTTGCCAGTAAAGACTGCAACACCGACAATAATGAAAGAATGAATACTTGTAGTGAAATAGATTATCCTGGTGTAGAATATTATTAACTGCAGGAATAAGACCAAAAAACGGAGACAACTGGGACAAATATGATTCTGAGAATATGAAAACGAGATGGTAGGCCTAAAAGGAGGAGGAATAATCTACTTACTTTTACTTTTACGGGTTTATTTCTCGCCCTCCATCAAACACTAAAGGTCTGTTCAGGCGGGCCTTGGTGTGTGAAAAAAATAATTTCTTTCCAGTTAATATTTTGCTCTGTATCGTTATCAGTTATTTCGCTAGCATTTGTATTCAGGCTTAATAGTTTTCAGGTCACTATTATAACACTTTCTAAAAAGATAAGTCTTCAGGTTTTTCTTGAAAGCTGCCACATTATTGCTATTCTTGATATCGAGTGGAAGGTCGTTGAAGAGTCTCGGTGCAGCATAGCTGAACGTTCTTCCTCCTATTGCATGATTCACACTAATTTCGAATAGTCTATGTGGGTCATCTGCATGTCTAACTCTTACAGCGGCGCTGGTAGCTTCAGGGTAGAGGACCAAGCAATCACGAAGATATTTAGGCTTATCACTTGTAAGTGCTTTGTGAGTCAACAAGCAAATTCTAAATTCAATTCTAGCCTTAACAGGTAACCAATGTAGATCGATCAGTGCAGGAGTTATTCTCTCCCGAAATTTAATGCCTTTTATCAGTCTAGCCGCCCGGTTTTGCACATTTTGAAGCTTTCTTAGTAGTGTATTGGGCAATTTGTAGTACAGAGAATTGCAATAATCAAGCCTTGATATTACATGACTCATCACTAAAATTTGTGTACTGCCCTCTGTTAAATATTTTCTTATAAATGCTATGTTTCTCAGGTGATAGTTACACACTTTCACTGTGTTCACAATTTGGTCCTTCATTGACAAATTACAGTCTATCAGTACACCCAAATTTTTTACAACAGGCACAATCCCAACATCAGCATCACCAATTTTTATACTTTGAATTAACTGGTAATTCTTCAAAGCCACCGTTGTGCCAAAGAACATACATTCTGTTTTATCATCATTTAATTTGAGCTTTTTCCTCTGCATCCATGTTTTTATTTCAGTCATTATCTCATCAATTTTCTTCTTTGTATCCTGTGTTGTTGAAATTGAGAGGTAAAACTGAGTATCATCTGCATATAGTTTAAAACCCACTTTTTGTTTTTTCAAGATGTGTGATAGCTCGATAGTATATATGTTAAACAAGATAGGGCCCAGGACACTACCCTGTGGTAGCCTACACCCTTCATAAGAATTCTCTCATTGGATCGGTTTCCAGAAACTTCTACAATAGTCTTCCTGTTCACTAAGTAACTTCGCAAAAATTTCAGTGCTTCCTCAGTCACCCCAATAGACTTTAAGTCGTCAAGTAAGTACTCGTGCACAACAGTGTCAAAAGCAGCACTAAGATCTAACATAATTAAAATTCCACACTTTCCCCCATCAAGAAGACCTATCATATCATTCATTATTGAGCACAAAGTAGTTTCTGTAGAATGATTAGCTCTGTAGGCCGATTGATTTTCCGGGAATACCTCTAACTCGTCAATATGCGCCCATAATTGCTCACTTATGACTTTTTCAATAAGCTTTGACATGTAGGATAAATTTGAAATGGGCCTATATGAATTTAGCTCGTTTACATCACCTTTCCCTTTGTAAATTGGTTTGATCAACGCAGTTTTTTTCACAGCTAGGAAAACAGGATTGTGATATACTTAGGTTAATTATGTTCAGGTAAATATTATATACAACTTGCTTGTTTGGAGCTTCACTTATTGAACTGTTTGGGAAAGGGTCGTTTCCACAGTATGTATTCTTCATCTCTCTCATAACCTTTAACAAGTCGCACATATTTATTTCCTTAAATTTTATTAACTTCTTTCCCTCCTTCACTGGCATAGCTGACTGTCCTTCCAAGTGATTTTGGGGGAAGCCTCTATAGATTTTATCAATTTTTTTCACTAAAGAATATAGCAAAACTCTGCACAAACATTGTCAGGCAAGACATATTTTTTCTTTAATCCCATCAAATCATCAAGGTTTTTGTGAAAGTACTTCATGTTATCTAAGCAACATTGTTGATATAAGATAATGTGGAGAATGAACTTTTCTTTAAGTAAATGTTACTAAAAATCTAAAGAAAATATAGCTTACATTGGAACAAGAAAAATGAAGATACACCCAATGAAAAAAAATCTGTAGGCTACAATATCTTTTGTAAGCAAAAGTAATGAAAAGTGATTTTACGCATGCCTTTGTTTTAAAATGATAGTGTTTAAAACAACTGAAAGAAAAAATAAATCAGATTAAGTCCAGTGGAAGATAAGCTTAAAAGGATCGAATGGGGGATGTAAGGTTCCGTGCAATTCATCAAGATTTAAACTTTGTTTTAAACTTCAACAATTCTCCTCATACCTTCCAAAGTTCTTCTAACCTTTCTCGAAAATAAACAGCACTCGATAAGTCGACTTTGGCCCGTAAGAAGTGCTTATTCGACAATTCACTGTATATAACCTTATTTGCAAAGACAAAGCCCTACTAATCTGAATTTACCATATTTTAATCTTTTCAAGTGCACTCGCTAGAGTCATTACTTCAGTGTCATTCGTCTGGAATTTGGTTTAAATTGGTTGTCAGGTCTTATAGGCCTATGTAACCTTGTGTTACCTAAGTGTTCAAAATTGTGTTTACTCATCAAACTGTTCACTCATCTCCAGGTTATTATTTTCCCCCGAATGGAACTGAAATCTGACAGTGACTGACAGTCTTAAATTTTAATTCAGATAGGTGTGTCCGCATCCTAAGAATCCCCCCCCCCCGACCGTGAGATAAAAAAAGAAAAAAATAAGGTTACCAAATAAGCCTGTCTCTACTATGGTCCTGTGCTTGCTATGAGCTGGAAAATTGTGTAGGCCAGGCAACATAAAAAAAAATGGCATGCACTTCCCGAAAACAATTTCTCTACTCACCTCTGACGATGACACCAAATATATATATATATATATCCTCAGCACACTGCTTCAAAGGATTAGGTAAGAATGCAACTTTATGGTGTTTATACAAGTAATAGTGTACAATATGCTATTTTTCTTGTCAATGCACAACTTCTATAATTTTTGTAACTGGTTATCATGTGCTTTATTCGTTTGTGACCATTATTGTAGATTTAATCCTCTTCTCCTGTATTTTCCCACATGAAATTTATGGGCCCCAATGGGAAACGAGGTATTAGGCAACACCAGTGACTACGGGACTTGACATATTTGTATAATTTACGTTTGTCACCTGTAACAATTCTACAATTACCTTTAAAATACGAAACTGTACTAAAGGTAATTACAAGCATGGATTTTTGTCTTAACCTTACCTAACTTAGTATGCTGGGTGAGACTGAATTCCCACCTAACTTATAATAGTTCGACAAATACTCACCTGACTCTTCCATCTAATTTAAGTGTGCCAAATCTTCCCCTGATCCCCTCCCTTAAATATTCATGCCACCTTCTTACCTGACCCCCACCTAACCAAATGCAGATGATCATTACTCACCAAAGTTACAGGGATGCTGTCTAGCCCAACCTAACCATACCTAGAACTCCAGGTATTATTATAGAAATACACAGGACAAGCTTTACTGATAAAAAGAATCGGGGTATGCAGTATATAGAAAAACTCCCATTTTTTTTTAGAATTACCCTTTATTTCCCTCGCAAATAAATAGTTAATAAGATATATCCTAATATATCCAATGGTAATAGGGGCCACCCAGTGGGAACCAAGGGTTTTGGGTTGGGAAAATTTACTGGTGAATTGATAAATAATTGTAAAACTCGCTATTTCTTCTCTATACATTATTCTTCGAGACGCATAATAAATCCACGGAAAATTGCACAAAATAGAGGAATCCTCGGTAAAACTACAGAAGCATGCCACACTTGATATTAATTAAATAATCACCTACATGGAAAGAGCATGTGTAAAGCTTTACAAAAAGCATAGTTTTTATATGAGAGATTGAACGAGATGGAATTAAATGAGGTTGATAATTTTTTACCTTGATTTTTTCTTAAGTCGGGAGAAAAGTTTCCTCTATGGAAATGTTTACTTTTAATGAGCCCTTTATCTCACTTTTTTACACAAAATCAAGCAGTTCCAATTACAGTTTATTGGGTGAGAGCTTTGACATCATTATGACCTTGTGGTTTCATAACCAATTATGAACGACGTCAGCGGAGTAATAAAGTTTCCCTAACATCCACTTGTATCTATGTTTGACCGAATACTTTGAATAATGAAGGAAAACCGTCATTTCATTTTGTTGTAGCAATAGCAAAGGCAGTGGGTGGCCATTCTGGCATTAATTTTGACAAAACCCCAATTCCTACAGATTGTGTGCAATGCAATGTTAGTTATGAAGAATTATATAATTATTTTTCTAGTGGTGGTATTGGACTAGTGGTTGAACATGCTCAAAGACACAATTTAATTCATAGGACAAGTGGTACGAGTCCTGTAGAGCTATTTGTAGGATTGACTACAACAGGAACGCCTGTAATGACGAAAGCTCAAGAGAGAAGTACGATTTATTTCGAAATTTGGTATTATTATAGAAATACTGTACTCAGGACAAACTATACTAATAAAACGCTTCTGTAAAGATTTCCAAGACTAAAAAAGAGACAGGTGTCAATCTTAAGGTAAGGAATTATTTGTGAGTTACTTTATCATAATGTAAGGATTTGTTTGTGATTCACTTTTAGTTTGTGACCTGGGAAAGGGAGTTCTGGCAAGCCCCCAGCTAGGGTTTGTGTTCTGGGAAGGGGGGTCCTGGGTTCTTTGCCCCCCCCCAGCTTGGTGTTGTGACTTGGGAACTACTAGGTTAGGTTAAGTGGCTTTGTTAGGTTCTGTACCCTTTTACAAATCTCAAAAGTGTTAAATAATCACATTTTGTCCTGTTTTTGTAAAACCGAAATCGCAGGTTCCCACCTGTGTCCTTTTGGGAGGTCCATAACAGTAGAACAGCTTATTTGCAGTGGAAATAAATGTCAAATTCATTGAAAGCACATCATTTGCTGTAGTATAAGTTTTTTCTCTTAGAAACTTTACCCCGTGTTTTTCTATAAATTTACCGAACTCCAGCTATCCATTAGTCTTTAAAAGTACAGGTATACTTTTGAACTTAACCTAGTAGGTCTTACCCTTACCTGGCAAATCTCCCTACTTGCCCAATGTAAAATGTCATAAGTTAAAGAAAACTGTAATTCACTCCAATCTAACTATATACATCAGGTTAGGGCAACCTGGGGCCCCTGACATGTTGTGTGGACCTGAAGACTCTAGGTTACTGAAACTATATTTATTTATACCAGTAATTCTCATAAATAAATTATAAAAGAGATGTCAGTTTTAAGTAAACTTTTATGGTAAGACAAATAAGAGAAATAAAAAAAAATCATTATATATTTGGCAAGTAATATTCCTTGCATGTGTGTAGGCCTATTATCATATGGCCCTCACTGACTTTGATATAGTAAAATGTGGCCTCCCACCTGACTATCAGTTGCCCATCCCTGATATACATGTGGCCTAGGTGGTGGTAATGGAGGTTGCCTTGTCTCCCTTTTTTGTTTGAACAGGTTAGCAGCATATAGCTTATCATACGTTTTTGAAATACAACTAGAATTGTTGATTGTTTTCAAGAAATTTTTGTTTACCTTGGGTTGTTTGCCAGTTTTGTATATATTTATATATATGACCCAATCTAGGTCGTATTAAGGGGGTTCACACTTCACATCTTGGGGGGAAACAAAGATAGAGAAAATCCATTTCATAGTTAACACAATTAGAGGGGGAGGTCATGCACAAATAATAGCCGAGTTGTTCGTTTAACACATGCTGTATTCTCTTAAGTTTACAAGGGCGCCCTTAAATATAATTACGTTACGTTAAGACAAAACCTTTAGAAAAATGGTACTCGTTGGCACGCAGGCTGGCACCCGTGACCTGACCGTAGGTCTACACACTCAAGCCTCCAAACTCTAACTGACTCCCATAGGCTGTTTCCCCATCGCCCATAGATGGGCTTCGCGATGCCTGATCAACGATTGGTTGTTTTGACCCGAAAGTCTCATGACAACCAATAGGGAGAGGTTTAGGTGACGCTAACATTTAACGAATATTTTTTGAGTGCCTAAGCCACGCTGATAACAATATTCTCATAGTGCCGGCGAGGGCATTCTCTAACAAGAGGAAAAACCGTTACACTAACCAAACACTGAACCACGATTGGGTTTTATATATATATATATATATATATATATATATATATATATATATATATATATATATACTGTATATATATATATATATATTTATATATATATAAATATATATATATATATATATATATATATATATATATATATATATATATATATATATATATATATATTATATACTTTTCCAATTAGAGTTGTAGCTTGGCTAGTAATAATATATATAAATATATATATATATATATATATATATATATATATATATATATATATATATATATATATATATATATATATATATATATATATATATATATATATATATATATATATATATATATATATATATATATTATATATCTATTATATATATATATATATATATAATATGATATATATATATATATATATATATATATATATATATATATATATATATATATATATATATATATATATATATATATATATATATATATATATATATTATATATATATATATATATAATTGTATACAATTATATATATATTTATAAAATTTTATATAACATATATATATATATATATATATATATATATATATATATATATATATATATATATGGGTACTACCTTTGAAGAGGAGGACCTTTCGGTGATAGCTCAGAACATTTTGATGGGGGCGCTGCCACCATCCACCAATTCCAAGATCTCTCCCATAGAGCAGAAAGATGCAGACCACATCATTCTGCAAGTCATTTCCTGCATAAGGAAGATCAATTCTCTAGGGGAACCGGATCAAGTTCCAACAGAGGGCAAAGATACTGTCCTAGACCTCTTCTTCTATATGCCAAAACCCACCAAGACTAGGCTAGCCTTTCCTTGGTCAAGGGAGGTGAAGGCAGAAAAGAAGAGGGCTTATGTCTATGTGGCGGGGGCATCATGTTCCCTCTGGTTGGCTGACTCCTCTTGGTTACTTCCTCCCCAGTACATACGACAGAGGAAATATTATGAGATTGTAGAGGATGATCCATATCCTCTATCATTGGATCCGGCGATTCTAGCTTTGACACAGAACTCTTCTCTGACCAAGCTGGCAACCTTGCCACAGTGCATTTCTCCGTGGGGGATGTAGCTAACATGGAAAGGGTTGCAATTAGTTGTATGGTTGGACCACTGGTTAGGAACAGTAGGCTACCTCATGAAGAACGAGGACTTCTCCACTCCTCAGAGGAGGGAGGTTTTATTAGCTTTCCTCCTTTCGGGAGCTAGAACCCATGAGTTCCTAACACACAATGTTGTGAACCTGCGAGTCAAATGGGTTTTGAAGCAACTCAATGTAGTATTCCAGCAGCAGGTAGCTAAGAGAGGGGTGATGAGGTTGCGCAACTCCTCAATGGACTTTCCTTCCCTCTTCAATTTGGAAGACATTGAGGCAATGGCAGACAAATGGAGGAAGGCTTCCATGACTCTCTCCTCCAGAGGGGGATAACTTTACGTCTTCACTCGGTGGTACCTCCACTGCAGAGATCCTCTCCGACTAAGGCCCAGAGGTCGAAGAACAGTTCACAGAAGAAGCAGGCAGCGCAGACCCAAGGTCCCAAATAACCCTTTTGACCTAAGGGCTCAAAGAGAGGTAAACAAGGACGATCCTGCGAGGGAGGACATTCTCCCGACCAGTCCACAGGCAGGGGAATGCCTGAACTGTATTTTTCCTACTGCTTATCTTGTGTTTTTTTTATGCATTTTTAACAATTACTATTGCTGTACGTCAATGGGTTTATAGTGTTTTTCTCCCAGTAGCCCTGATTTCCCACTGATTTTCATGTAGACAGGTAGAAAAAGTCATAAATGGGTTTTTGCCCCGTATTCATAGTCAGAAATTAATAAAACAGATAACAAGTACAGTATAAAAATATAAGGTTCATGTAAGTGGTGTGAAATTAAAGTATCATAATTGCCTATAATTTGTATCACGTCCCTCAAATGGATTTTGCTCTGCTGCAATTTGCATCACTCTTTGTTCTGGAAACCGGTATATGGATGTACTGAGCATGCCATCCGTGTGGGTCACTGTTAAAGTACAGTTAGTCTTCGATATTCACAAGTTCTATCTTTGCTGATTCGATCATTCACGATAAACAGAATCGTATGACTTACTGAATAAAAATTTGCCCATTCGCGGCTTCGCGATAAGTACTCTCACAGCCTTATGATTTCAAATCGAACACACTCCTATGCACCCAGCCTGCTTTGCACCGTTTCCCTCTCCACACAGTACAACCCGCCATCTCTTGCTGACTCAGACTCACTCTTACATAGTCTGTCTTTGTGTATGTATCTCCCACTTCAGTCTTCTTGTGCCAGCATTACTTCGTGGATTGAGCTTGATGTCATCCTCAATTGGTACCAGGAAGCAGGGAGAGTCAGGTGTTAGCAACCAGCGTCATTGTAACAATCATAGATGGAAAAGGCCATGAAGAACAAGTTTCTCTAATGATGCCAGGTGACAAAGAAGTTGTTGCCATTGTTGTGCTGGTAACTGTGACTGATGAAGGAAAGGCTGAACTACTTTCTTAAATGAGTTTACCCCATCTATGGATGGTTAAAAATTTCCTGTTATAGTATCTATGTCCATGTCCAGATATATCATTCTTAGCTTAGGAAAAAGCTTGGACTTCTCTAGATTTGTCACAATCCTAAGATCATGACAAAATAAAAGAAGTTTGTCCTGATGAGGAGAAGTTGAGATTCTGAGTCTGTAAGTATCAGCCAGTCATCTAGAATCAGATAAATTTTGTTAGCATAAGCCTATGCTAACACCAATGTAAACACTCCAGTGAATCCCTTGGGGCTGTGGACAGCCTGAAGCAAAGAACTTTTAACTTAAAGATGTTGCTCCCTAGGACAATACATAGATACTTCCGTGAAGAACGATTTATGGGGATTGGGAAGTATGCATCCCTGAGACAGATTGAGATCATAAAATTGTTCTTTCTTATCAAATGTCTGACAGGGATGGGAGTTTTCATCCTGAAACGAGTCTGGTGGATGAATTTGTTCAGGGCGGAGATCTATCACAGGTTTCCAACTGAAGCTTTCTCAACCAGAAACAGAAGGCTGAAGAAGCCCAGTGAGCCGTCCTGGGCGTCTTCTATAGTACCTAGGCCTATTAGGAGCATAATCTGTTCCTCTGAATGCAGAATATTGATTTTTGTTCCTCAGTGATATGTGGACTACGTCCTCAGAGCTAGATTGAAATTAGGGGGAGGGCTGGTGAATGGGCAGCAGTAACCGATCCAAAGAACATTCTCTGTCCACTGCTCTGTCTCATGAAATTGCCACCTCATCCATCTCCCTATCAGTCCCCCCCCCCTATTGGTGGCACAACACCACTTCACTCTAACACTATCACGTTTAACATTATCAAGCCACTAGTATACAAAACATCAGTGCTTTTAACACTATCATGAAAGAGTTTCACGTGCCCCCTTTAGTGTGCTCTCCCCAAAGGAAGATATTTCACTAGATCCTGAATGCGTGATTGTGATTACGCATGTACTCACTCATTTTAAGCACTTGCCTTGGCGCACAGCAGACAAGCGGGCTAGCAATGCACGCTTTTCTATTCCCTTTCCAAATGGTCAGGGGATAATTGATAAAGAAGCACATCAGGGTGCAACTTCAGCACACATTCAGGCCTAGATCATGACTCTTACTGAACAGAGACTAACTACTGTACTGTACTATATTCCTGTAAGAGTGTCTGTTTGTGGCTATAAGTACACTCAGTCTAGGCATGCACAGTAGTCACTTGACTTCGTACACACTGCCGGTCGAAAGAAAATGTGACTACCGCCCTTCTTTTTCCCCTACTGGATGATTAGTCTTTTAGGCCAATCGATGTAAGTTTCATGAAAGTCATTCTTATTGTTTCCCTCCCTGTGGGAGAGACAGTGTTGCCCAATCCTTCACTGAGGATGAAGAAAGAGACAGCAAGATTGCGCTCTATTTGCTTTCACCTCACCCGTTCGTAATCACACGCATCTAGAAGAACACCACCACACATACTTGGTATCATACGCCTGTTGGCAATCGTGCACTCCTACAGAACACCCATCTCATCTGTTCACATGCTCATTAGAGCAATATTAGGCATTAGCATGCTAATAAGTGTTCAAGCACTCTTAAGTGAGCGCCATCTCACCTGTTCGCAATCACACGCCACAACCTTAACTGCTCATGATCAGGCACGCACCATTTCCCCTGCGTGCAATCTATCGTGCATCATCTCACCTCCATATCATTGACTGCGCACCATCTCACCTGCTCATGGTTGATCTTGCATCACCTCACTTTATCGCGATCAATAGCACACCATCTCACCTGCTCATAATCAATCATACAGCATCTCCCTTGCTATCAATCATAAAGCATCTCTCCTTGTTGCAATCGCTCGCTCACCATCTCAACTATTCCCTAAAGTGTGCTCCTATGGGACCATCTCCTCTAGCACTCACAATTTTATTTTTTGGTCTTATAGCAGGGGATGCACTTATCTATCCACAGTCATTCATCTAATATAGAACTTTCACAAGCATGTGTGATCTTATCTACAATATTCGCTCACAAGCTGGTTCACCAGTTGGCACGTGAGCTTTTGATCGGAAATTCTTCCCCAAGCAGTGTGCACTCATCGATTCTTGATGTTACATCTTTTCACACTAAGTACCCCATACTATGATGTGCAGTCTTCAGACAGGGAACCCTCTACTGTTCACGTTCATCCTTCTGAAAGCTACACTCATCTGATAAAAGCTCACATTTGGCTTTTATTAAAGCAAGAAACTTGATAACTCCTATTTCAGAAGTGAATTTCGCAAGGCGACAGAACCTACCAAGAGCACCCCTTCTCTAACCGGCTACCTGCCCTTTTTAACAGAAATGAGCATACAATACACAATACTGGTAGGAGTAAGGACCTTTTCCTCATTTTCCTTTCATGCAAAGTATACTAGTAAGGGAAAAGATGCATACCTAAAGTCCTTCTCTTGGGAACCAACATCATTGCTGTACACACTATTTGTCAACTGTCATCGGTCTCATACTAATGAGTAGCCCTCAACCGAATGCTAATCCTGTCATCCCAACACATTATGTTATGGCATCGGAGCCTCGAACATAAAACTTCAGCAATGTTGACCCTTCAAGCTGCATCACGGTTAGACCATTGGCAAGGGACAATGGGGTATTTATCCTCAAGTGAAGACTTGTGAGACACGGAAAAGAAGAGGCATTTAAAGGCCCTCCCTCTGTCAGAAGCAAAATCAATGGAGCTTTCAATCCACCAGACAGCCAAGCAGTGGACCAACTATATTGTAAAGAAGTGAGATGCGGTTCCCTGCAAGTTTGCAAGGCAAGTTGAGCAGAGAGAGGTATAGAATTAGAGAAATTAGTCACTCTAAGGACCGTCTGTTTCCCTTGGAGCAGGTAGAACTTGCAGCTGAGAAGAGGAGAAAATGGAACCCATCCTTACTTTTCAAATGAGAGGTGTCGTTTAGGAGCAGACAAACCTCCTACTCAAACAACCATTCCAGGTCACCTTCCCCACTTAGACAATCCTTTGGGTCCAGCTTCTTGACTTCAGCCAAATAGGAGTGACATCAGAGCTAAACCATCAACATTGTGGAATCCTACGGATTTTAGTCATCCTTTTCGTCAACAAAGGGCTCGGAACCACAATTGCAAAAGCAGAGGTAGGCAAGGCTCACACTACTATCAGTAATTCCCCCAATCTTGCCACCAATAGGGGGGGGTCTTATAGGGAGATGGATGAGGTGGCAATTTCACGAGACAGAGCAGTGGACAGAGGATGTTCTTTGGATCGAATACTGCTGCCCATTCCCCAGCTCTCCCCCTACTTTCAATCTAGCTCTGAGGATGTAGTCCACATCTCACTGAGGAACAAAATTCAATATTCTGCATTCAGAAGTGCAGACTATGCATCCTTTTCATCAACAAAGGGCTCTGAACCACAATTGCAGAAGCAGAGGTAGGCAAGGCTCACACTACTATTGGTAATTCCCCCATTCGCTCCAGGTGCATGTGTATATGGAGCATGCTGAGCACAGACAAGGTCTGGAGAGGTTGTGCATTCATCGGTAAACAATGATTCAGAGTCCAGACCACCAGTATGCTCAGAGACATATTGCTTGCGAGTGCACACATACTTGGAAGGACTATTCTCTCTTTTATGAAGAATTTTTTTTCTCCCAATACTAATGTTTTTCAAACTCTTAGGGGTCTGGACAATAAGAGAAGTCCAACTGAAGGGCGGAATATCAGTTGGGTGCTTGAGCTCAGACGAAAGGGCAATGTCATAAGAGTCTGTAAGATTTATTTCCCTTTGTGGGATTAAGTGCTACGGCTAGCCTTACTCTGGAGGGAGAACCCTGTTACTTCTGGGAAATCCAAAGGCGTAGCACAGCATTGTCAATGGGAACAAGATATGACAAATTTTTAAAATACTGTACTGTAATATGGAATTTTCATAGTTAAATTAATACTTTAATGAAAATATTGCCAACCCTGCTACCTCTTAATTTGTACCCACATTGGCAACACTGCCAGCTAAACTGGTTGTCCACTCACCTTGAAAATCAGTTGTGACCAGACACAAGTGGAGAAGACTTGATGGGATTGGCTAGATTATCCAGATAAGTATTATTGATATCAATTTATTATGAAAAATCCATATTAATAAACATTACCTTGGGATAGTTTTTCTTGTCCAATTACCCCATTAACAAGGAGGAGCGATCTTGAAAATTTCCCCTTTGAGACTGGGAAAGAATAGGAGAAATGCTGAAAATGCAAGAAACCAACCAACTGAACTTAAGAACTTTTTTGGAAAACTAACCAAGAAAGTAAACCAAGGTCTAAGGCTGGGGTCTGAGGTGAATTGCCAAATCAAAATCATAACAGCAGCAACAGCACACGTTCTATCAAATGCCACCCAATTTCGAACATGACCCTGGTGCCAAGAGAAGGGATGCAGAGAGCGGCATGCTACCCTGTTGCCACAAGAGTGGCCAGACAGGTCCCACCCCTGGGAACATGTCCGGTGTAATGGGTGGCTGTTGGGGGAAAGGACCAGACCTCCGCCTGATTCCCTCTTCCATGTGCATTCCCAACACCAAGATGGAGTAGCACGAAACAGCTGGCAATAAAGACCAGAGGAACACTTATTCTCGCTTGAGAGTTTGACGCTGAGAGCAAAGGAAATGGCAACTCGGTTCCAGAAAGAAGGATTGAACCAAAAGTCTGATTTTCCGTCTGGTGGACATTGGGGGAAGAGATGACAGAACCTAATGAAGCCAGCGAAAGAACCAATGCAACAAAGTGCCACCTGTTCTCGTGTGTGTGGTGTGCCTAAGGCCGAGAGGAGAGGGGCAGAAAGAAAGTGGCGACTCAGTCCTAAGCAAGTGCCAAGATCAGTCTGACTGGTCTATTGACAGGGAATCTTTTGCTAGGTGTTTTGGTGTCATAGCACAACCCAATGACACTTGCACAACATTCATACTACTAAATGACTCCTGTCTCGGGTGAATGTCTGATGCCAAGAGAAGTGCAGGGAGTGACAAGAAATCCCGTCACCACAAGCAAGACCGGAAATATAAATTCCTCCGGTACTATGTGATGTGCCCACGGGGAAGGAAGCGATGAAGCTTCCTCTTGGTGCCACAAAGGACCAGTACCCTCACGTACCTCCCTCTTTCTGGCATGTGTCTGATGCCTTAAAGGAAGAGGCAAAAAAAAAAGCTGGAGATAGAGCAAAACAGTTCTCATGAAAGAAACAAAGCTGACCTTAGCAAGCAAAAGCAACTCAAACCCAGAAGAAAACAATGACTTGGTCGTTTGTTTGGCGAACAATGAGAGTGTGACAACTCGTCCCAAAGAAGCCAACAGAAGAACCAGTGCTATTGACTGTCACCCATCCCTTGTGTCCAAAAGGAAAGAAGCTGCAGTAGCTGGTGCCTCAGTGCCAAGGAGTTAGTACCATGATTGTCTATATAATCTCCTGTAAGGCACCCACCAGACAGGAATAGACTCGTCTTTTGTTCGTATAACAATGAATGTGTGACATCACATCCTAAAGACACTAACTAAAGAACCAGCACTACTGACTGCCACCCATCCCTCGTGCTTGAGAGGAAATTAGCTGCAGTAGCTGAGGGGCCCATCAGATAGGAGTTTAAAGGTTTAAAAGGTTTAAAGGCTACTCATGAATGGCAGAGGCAAGAGACAGTGACATTGCCCTTGCAAGCAGGACAATGCCCTAGAGTAGTGGTTCCCAATCTGTGGTCCGCAAAGGTAGTACTGGGGGTCCGTGATTTGAATTGAAATTTTCATATATATATTTGTAAATAAATAAGCATATTAAAAGAAAAAATAATAATGCAGTTTTTAAAGGCAACATAACATACCCATGCTCTCTTAATTATGGCAATATCAAAAAACATATCTGATTATACAATTTATTTATTTTTCTTTTCTTTCTCTTTAAAGTTGTATATAAAAATGACATGTTGGATGTCAGGCAAAGTACGGTAGGACCGAAGCATTTGTATGTGAAAGATTATCAATCTGTCATGTGTTGAACACGTACAGTCAGACCGTGGCGTGGGAGCTCAGTCTGAGCTGAAGTTCTGAACACTGGTTGCTGCAACTTCGCTCTTCCTTCACCGTTTTCACATCTAGAATCGACAGTTGCATCCAAATGTTAATACAACTTGAGCAGTCCATTGTCAGTGTGTCTGTGTTTGATTCCTGAACCTTAATATTTAGTTGTATTAACTACTTCAGTGATTATTTATTTTAAATATATGGTCGTATGATGGCTTGTTGGTTAAAAACCGCAAGCATGTTAAGAGACAGTGGTGACATAGAAGGTGAATGTTTGACAAGCTCAAGTGAAAAGACACTGACTCATCAGTTGAAACGCAAAAACTGTAAATACTGTGATGAATACATATACTTTGGATTTATATGTAGAGGCAGTGAAGGTGAACCGAAACCACGTGTTCTCTGTTATGAATTATTGTCCAATGAAAGCATGAAGCCAGCCAAACTTCGCCGGCATTTTGAAACTAAGCATAAGGAGCATACTAACAAACCTGTTGAACATTTTCAAAGAAGGTGGGAAGAACTTTCCAAGACAAATTATAGAAAAAATAGCAACCGGGGTTGATAATAAGAATGCTGTGTGTACTTCGTATGATGTTTCTCTTTTATTAGCAAAGAGTGGAAAACCATACACAATAGGAGAGGAACTAATTCTGCCTGCTGCCAAAGCAGTGGCCTCTAGAATGCATGGAAACAAAGTATCAAAAGAGTTTTGATATAATTTCATTGTCAAACACCACTGTCAAGAACGAATAGAAGATATGTCTGACAGTGTTAAAAATCAATTAGTGAAGAGAGTATTTGCAAGGTTTAAAAATCTATTTTAGGGATTATTTTCCTCCTCATAATGGTAATAATAAGTTGGTTAGGGATCCTTTTCATTTAAATGTAAAAGATGTAAAACAATTAGCGAGGAGGCTTTCTCACAGCTCATTGACATAAAAACAAAATACAGAAATAGGATGAATTGGTCTACGCTTAAAAGTAAATGCCATGTCACTTCATCTGCTAATTTACTTTCACTAAATATGTTAATTTACCTTTATTGGGTCTGCTCCTTTACCTTTATTTGGTCTGCTCCTTTACCTTCACTGAACCAGTTAATTTACCCTCACTGGTTTTGTTTATTTTCCTGCACTGAATCTGTTCATTTACCTTAACGTTCTTTTCATTTGATTTTACTGCCTCTGCTCGTGTACCTTCACTGGATCTGTTCATTTTTGTGTACTGAATATGCTCATTTACTAAACTAAATCTGATCATTTACCTGTACCGGATATGTTCATTTACCTTCACTTGATATTTTCTTTTACCTTCACAGGATTTGTTCATTTACCTGCACTTGATCTATTAATTTACCTTCACTTGATCTCCTAATTTACCTTTACTGTGTCCGTTCATTTACCTTCACTGGATCTACTGCGACAAAAGTCTCTTCAGCACAATCTTTCCCTTTTCTTAATCTTAACCAAACCGAACTCTTAGTCGGAAAAACTATGTAAAACTATCTAAATTCCTTTTAACTATGCCTTTAAAAATTAAAATTACCAACACAAGAAGAAATATCAAAATCAGACTTAAAACTAACATGCAAAATTTAGAATTATTTATATACGCTATCTATCTAAAAAACACTGCCACATTTCCATGAGGCGACACTGACTCCCCACATCTTTGGGTGGGCCATGTCGTCGCCATTCGGATCAACGTACCGTACTTCAAGAATAATTCAAATCCGAAGTGGCTTATAGAGCAAAAGTCATCATCCAAGTCAATATTATATCAGATGAGTCCAAAGTCATAATCTGTTCTAGTTTTTCAAGGCTATCGATCAATATCTAATGCACGCATAAAGAGGAGGGGAAATGAGAATATACGGTTTGTTGAATAATGAATATACTTCAAAGATGACAAATCACAAAGCCAGAAGATTTCAATATGATATATATCTTCTACTGTACGAAATAAGAAAAAAAACAATCGCCTAAGTCAAGACATTCGCTACCGCCTAATCCAAAAGCAATTAAATATATATCTCTTGCTGCAGTAAATAAGAGAAAAACAATCGTTTAGGACTTTCGATACCATATAATCCATATAACAAAAGAAGCAGAAATGTAAACAACAAAAACTAAATTATTCCAGCAGTCTTATTTGCCACAAACAATCAATACGAATACACTAACCATCGCAATCTCTCTCTCTCACTCACACACTGGAGTAGGCCTATTTGACAAAGCAAAACCGCAAGGTTTCAAAAAAAAAAAATTCATCCTTCTAACGGCTCATTTACCTGTTCATTTGCTTTCATGGATCTGCATATTAACCTTCACTGGATGTGTTAATTTTCTTTCACTGGATATGCTTATTGAACATGATTACGTCTGCGTTAGTAACTTCACTGAACCTCTCTTCTACCTTTGCTGAATTCACAAATTTACCGATGATGTATCTTGCTCATTTACCCTCACACAAGTTTATGGACCCTCTCATTAACCTTCATTTAGGTTCTATTATCAAAGGAATTTAGTCTTTCAGTAAAATTTGCTTTGACAATCCTCAATCTGTTTATGTACAATCTTTGATTTACTTTGATTTGTCATCGTTAGCTCCTTGTGAATACGCTCTTTGTCACTATTTCTGTCATCTCTTTCCTAGCAGAAAGTGATACTGTTACAAGTAATAATAAAAAGAAAATTACTTAAGGAAAAAGTACACCGGCATATTGTGATGTGACACTTTATTGTCTTACATACTTGCATTAACTGTTTGGTTCATATCGTGGACGAAGATAACTTAGAGTAGGTGATGTATTATACATCAGTAATGAGTGTTTGGCTCTTAGAATAAAGGTTCTATAAATTCCATATTTCCGACGAGAGCGCTACTTCCAAGGAACGAGAATGCGGTAGAAAACACACTCGTCTCGGGGACCTAATGGAACTGATGCATATTTAAAGAAAAAATAAAGTGCCTTTCATCTATAACTAAGAAAGAAACAAGATAAATTATAATAAGTGTAGGTTCTGACTGATTTTGATGAGTTAGCCGAAGATTCTAGGAAATATTTTGCTAAGGAAGTGATTAATAGAAACGAAGCTTTAGTAATAATGCCGTGAAAAAAATGTTTTCCAAAAGCTGTCCTTTTAGTTTCGGTCTCATTTCCTGGGGAAACACTTAATGCCTGCCCTAGTACTTATAATTATTAACAGTCTCTAGAGGTCCGTGCATAACCCTAATTTATTGTTTCTGCATTTTCATTGAACATTATCTTGGTTTCATTCATATTAATTTTCCTTCCTTATTTCTGCTTTCTCTGTTCAAATCTTCCATCGTCTTGAGCAATTCCTCCCATTGTTCACTAAACAGAAATATAAAATCTGCATATCCGAAGTTGTTAAGGTATACTCATATTAATTTTAATTCCTATATATTTCCAAATCTAAACTTTTAAAACCTTCTTCTAGGCATGCTGTAAATAATTTAGGAGAGGTGAGGTCTCCCTGTCTAACTCCTTTCTCAATCGGGCTTTTCTCACTATCTTTTATATAGTTTTAAAATTGCGATAATTCCTGGATACTTATCTTCAAGTAGTCTAACATAAGATTCATCTATTCCTTGTCTTTGGAAGGCTTTCATTACTGTTGAAGTTTTGGCAAAATTAAAAGCTTTCTCATAGTCTATAAATGCCATACATAGTGATCTTACTCTGTTAATTTTTCCATTAGCTGATTAATTACGTGGATATGGTCAGTTATTGAATACCCACTTCTAAAGCCTACCTGCTTTCTGTGTTGATTAAAGTCTAGCTGTCTTTCTATTCGGCATAATATGATCTTTGTAAGTATTTTATATATTACTAAGAGTAAAGTTATTAGGCGCTAATTTTTGAGGTCTTTTGTGTCTCCTTTTTTGTAAATTATTATAATAAAATTTTTCCAAGCTAAAGGTATAGAACATTCTTGCAGAGATTTTGTGTAGAGTTCAGCGAGTTTTACTGCTATGAAATCGCCTCTATCTATTATTAAATCAATTCCTCCATTTATTATTAAATCAATTGTTAGGCCATCTTCTGCCTTTCTTCTTTTCATGCCTCTTAATGCTTTCTTCACTTCGTTACGTTTGGTACCAACTCAGGTGTCTCGTTATTTCTGTTAGCTATGTTATTTCTTTCATCACCATTCTATAACATTATAAAGGAATCCCCTGCAACGTTTATCACTCCATCTCTCTTGCTGATATTTCCATTTCCATCCTTTAATAAAAGCAAACATCTGTTGTTCCCTGTTCCAAGTCTTCTTTTCAATAATTTGATGCTTCTTCCTTTCTTCAGTATTTCCTCAATTTTTATGTAATTGTGTTTACGAATGTCAGGAATTTTTAGTTTGTTTATTGTTTTGGATATTTCATCCTATTCTATATCATCTTTCCAGGATTTTACCCTCATTTTCAATCTTTTATTTACTAGGTTTTTGGTCTTTTATGGTAGTTTTCCTTAATCTTGTTTCGGAGATTTTCCACCTATCTCTTTGGCTGATTTGAATTATATATATATATATATATATATATATATATATATATATATATATATATATATATATATATATATATATATTATATACAGTATATGTATATATATATATATATATATATATATATATATATATATATATATATATATATATATATATATATATATATATATACTGTATATATATATACATATATATATATATATATATATATATATATATATATATATATATATATATACTGTATATATATATACATATATATATATATATATATATATATATATATATATATATATATATATATATGTACATATATATGTACATATATAAATATATATCCTTATATATATTACAAGCTTTTTATGCAATAAACGCTGAATTTGCCAAAATATGTCTGTAGCCTACAGTACAAGCGGAGATAGACTTTAATTGTTCCATGTGATATATTGGATTTGGAATAACCTCATCCCGGTTTGGATTTATATTGAGAAAACGTATTTTATGTGTGAAGAATTTGAGAAAGGGTTTGAGGGTTATCGTAAACAGGTATGTATCTGGTAAAAAGGGACAAGTACATTGTGCGTACACACACACACACACACACACACACACACACACATATATATATATATATATATATATATATATATATATATAATTATATGCATATATATATGTATATATATGTATATGTATATGTGTATATATATAAATTATATATATATATATATATATATATATATATATATATATATATATATATATATATATATATATATATATATTATATATATTTGTGTTCCTATATTAATGTGTTTATGTATATTATATTTGTGTTCCTATATTAATGTGTTTGTGTATATGATTTTATATATATATATATATATATATATATATATATATATATATATATATATATATATATATATATATATATATATATAAATTCTTTAGATTTTATTCATCATTTTGAGTGAAAACTTATTATTCAATTAATTTTTGTTAAATAGTCCAGAATATGATATTTCTGATCAGTTTAAGCTATATTTTGAAAAATCCAAATTTTCTCGAATATTCTGACCGGCAGACAGCATTAACCATAACGATCAAACAATCACTTTTACCTCGTTATGACGGTCATTTAATCCCCATAATGGACGTCCTCATTGCGTAGAATTAAAGATGTGTACTCTATCCAATTATAGTCTTTTTAGAGGGTTATAAAATTCATTAATGACGCCGAGACAAACATATGGAGCTTCACTGCTTCTATTAAAGTAGTCTTGTACTTCTATAATAATTGTGTTTATTTTGTATTCGGATTTTTACCATTTTCTTGAAGGACGTACTTCCAGAAAATTGGTAAAAACCTAAATGCAAAATAAACACGATAGTTATAAAAGAACATACAAGACTAATTTCATAAAAGCAGTACTAAAATTAAGTAGTAGTAGTTCGTCTGAAATTAAAAAAAAGATGCTTGTTTCTCTTTGTTCTTGTCCCTTATATGACGTCAGTAATTTATGTTGCCTCAGAACGCTTCGTGTGGATCTGTTCAGTCTGCAACGAACAATCAAGAAAGCGTCACCTGTCAGTTCCGCCTACCACTGCGACAGTTATTGGTCGTTCTCTCAGGTGCATATTAATTCATAGTTTGCCATGTGAATGAAGGTATGTATGCCTTTATGTCTCTGTAAATCCAGGTGTGCATGTTAAATGGGTTATTGGAATTAATATATATTTTTCATGTTATTTGAAGAGACATTAGATTTTGGATTAATAGAAACATCCGGGAATGAATAGGGTGTTAATCGTTGTAGTATATTGGCTAAAAAAAGACGTGTGAATTTGCAAATCTTGCATATTAAGTGGGATATAAGGACTGCATGACCGAAGAGTTGATACTGTGGGAATTGAACTTTTTATTTTTTCAATCGGTTGTTTTTAACGAGTAGCCTACCGGTGACAATTGTTTCCTGTTTATCAACAACAACAGCAAATGCAGCCGTTTCTAGTCCACTATAGAATAAAGGCCCCAGACATGTCTTTATTCATGTCTGGAGTTTGACAGTTTTCATCGCCACGCTGGCCAGGGATGATGGGTGATGCTGGGAAAATTTTCGCCCGATCGCTCACAATAAACCAACCCAGTATTGGTGGCCCTGACTAGTACAGCTTTGCTGATCGCGGTGATACTCAAACCTTTTTACCGCGTGAAGATATCCTCACTCATTAAGGGTCCCATGTATCATTAGATATTATTTGGTATGGACTAGAAAGAAGACAAACCACAGAAGTTACTTCGTGTAGTTAGGGATGGCTGTGTGGTAGTGATGTCTATTCAGCTCCAGCGGTGCATTGTAGGCATTACTTGAAGATGGTGAAAGCCTCCTTTTGGTCTCAAGTTGCACCTAGTTAAATTAAGCCTTCTACTTAACATCCGTCCCGCTTCCTTTCATTCATCTTGCTGTCCAGCCTCCTAAGTTTCCCTTCAAACTGTAACTGCGGTGCCCCCCCCCCCTCATTTTGCACCCGGGCACTGTATTGCCTTCCCGACCCCAGTACAGGGCCTTCTGGCCCACATTCATGGACCCAATCCTTTTGATCCGTAAGTGACACACAGAATCTTAAGTCGCCTTGCCATCCCGATAAAGAAATACGGTGTGATAAATACTATAGGCTTTTGTTCTTGGTAAGGAACGGTGAGTCACACCAGCATGGCTTTGTAAGTCCCCCTACTGTATAGACTTCTCCAATATTCTAAAAACTAAGGTATCATCTCCCAACCCTCACTAAAAAAGATTCACACTTTACCAAAGTTTAATAGCGTATTTGCAGCAGTAACTATCTCGGTATCTATACAAAAAAAAAAAACACAAATTTAATTTAATATATCGTGTATGCATTTATACATATACATATGTGTATATATAGTATTTATATTTTATACATACACATGCACTATATATATATATATATATATATATATATATATATATATATATATATATATATATATTTGTGTGTATATTTACGATTGAAGATATTGCATATTAGTTGATAATTCCTTGAACAATTATCCCATCTTTTGTTGGTAGTAGCTTGGCCATGGCACCAGCCACCCGTTGAGATACCACTGCGAGAGTGTTATTGGGTCCTTTGACTGGCCAGACAGTACTGCATTGGATCCGTCTCTCTGCTTTCGGCTCATTTTCCTTTTGCCTACACATACACTGAATAGTCTGGTCTATTCTTTAAATATTCTCCTTTGTCATGAGGATTATCAAACAGTTCTTCCTCGCTCAAGGGGTTAACTACTACAATGTAATTGTTCAGTGGCTACTTTCCTCTTGGTAAGGGTAGTAGCTATGGTAAGCAGCTCTTCTAGGATAAGGACACTCCAAAATCAAAACATTGTTCTCTGGTCTTGGAAAGTGCCATAGCCTCTGTCCCATGGTCTTTCACGGTCTTGGGGTAGAGTTCACTTGCTTGAGGGTACACTCGACCACACTATTCTATCTTATTTCTCTTTCTCTTGTTTTTTGTTTTAATCGTTTATATATGAAATATTTATTTTAATGTTGTTATTGTTCTTAGAATATTTCATTTTAATTGTTGATTAATTTTCATGTAGTTTCCTTATTTCCTTTCCTTAATGGGCTACTTTCCCTTTTAGAGCTCTAGGGCTTATAACATTCTGCTTTTCCAATTAGTGTTGTAGCTTAGCAAGTAGTAATAATAATTATCTGCAATCGTTGGCTTTGACCTAACACTCTTATTTAATTAATTAAAGGACAATCTTATTACGTTAGACATTGTCTGACTACGCCCAAGTCTTTCAGTATTGCGTTGATGAGAATTAATCATAAAGCTTTAATTCCTAGCTTTGTTCCTTTTAAACTTGACAGACATCTTGTTCATGAAATTGTTAATGAAAATGTGTATTAGTAGTTCATTACTTGTTAAACTACTAGCATTTTGAGTTTTAAAGTATCTGCATGCTTTAACCGATAATTATTTGTTAACGAAAATTTTCTTTTCAAGATTGTGAAAGCCACACAATAATGTGCTGATCGTCTATGACTGTATGGACTCCCTTTGCACCTCAAAGTGTAAGAAATTTTTTCAGGTTTGATATGAGTGGGGAATGACTGCATTGTGGAGTAGCTTATATTTGTAGAAGATAGTGTTGTTTGGTGATAGTGAAGAGAAGCTGTCGAAACAGGTTTTATATTTTTGAAAATTTTAAGTAAGATGAAAAATTGGATGCTGGGAAAAGTGAAGTTAAAAAAAAATTTTGGTTGTTTCTTTCATATAGGGATTTTATGAGTAACTGTTTAGGTGTGAATGAAGAAAGTGGTGAACCACTGAGTATTTGAAGTAAAGGGTTAGCAAGTGTCTAAACCTGCCAGATTGTGATGTATAAAGAAAATGTTGAGCACACTTAATGTGTACAGGCTGCTTTTGTAAATAAGTTATAGAGCATTAGGAGTGAGGAATGTAGCTATACAAGTTAGGTATAGGAGAGTTAGTACTTGATGAGTTAATATAGTTGAAATTATGATCACCCATATATTTATTCCTCTTTGATATGTAAACTCGAATAATTGGCAAATTTTGCATTTGGGGGCTGTTAATTCCTTGTCTTCTTCTGTCCTTATTATGACATCTAAAATCGACTCATGTGGTACCTGATTCACTGCCGAGGCTGGCAGAGATTCAATGTGTTTTAACAGAACTTGATTTTTACTTCATGTCTCCCTAAGATAAAAACCTTTGACCTTTTGCAAGTATCCTATAGTGGACTACAGTAGATTATAACTATTTATCGACACACACACACAAATATATATATATATATATATATATATATATATATATATATATACTGTATATGTATATATATATATATATATATATATATATATATATATAATGTGTGTGTATATATATATATATATATATATATATATATATATATATATATATATATATATATATATATATACAGTATATATTTAGTGTATATATATATATTATATATATATAATATATATATGTATATATATATATATATATATATATATATATATATATATATATATATACATACATACATACATACATACATACATACATACATACATACGTGCATGCATACATGCATTTGTACAAGATACTTCTCAATCCCTTTCCCCTTCTGGTGTGAATGGCTCCATTATTTATCACCCTTCTATTTTTGCAAGGTTTTTCTAAGGTGAATTTGTTAGCCCTTCACTTTTGTCCTGGAATTGGTGGTGCGTTTAGTTCCTGGTAGTTTCCCATTTAGGTACTGACCAGACCCAATGTTGCTCATGTTAAAAATCTGACGGCTAGTGATATAGCGAACCTAAGGTTAAAATTACGTTCACTGTACACTCATTTATAACTAGAGGGGCACTCAGTAGAGTGTTGACCTCTGCCGCGGCAGCTTATTTCTAGATATTTTGCTCGACCTTGCCGTTGACTTTTGACTTAACATATATTAATTGGCTTGGATTTTTATACAATCAAATATGAACCAAGTTCGAAGTCTGTGTGACAACGAGGTCCAAAATTATGGCTGATTACGTGAATTGGACATTTTGCTTGACCGTGACCTTGACCTTTGACCTTGACCTTCCAAAATTCAATAATTTCCAGCTTTTACATAACAGTTAATCCCTGCAATTTTCATGACTACGATTAAAATTATGGCCAGGAAGGTGTTCACTAATAAAGACACAAACAGGGGGTAAAACATAACCTCCTTACAACTTCGTTGGCGGAGGTAAATAGTAATATGTACGTTTTTTATGTTTGCTTTCATACTAGTTCAAAATAACAAGAGCATGATACAAGTGCGGCATGTGGTTAGAAAAACTAATCCTGTAATTTATGAGACGAAATGGCGTGTGACATCCGGTTATAGCATTTTGGTACTAAAAATGTCAAATAAAGGCTGTTGATTAAGTCACTAAGCATTAAAACGAAGCTGCGTGGAAGACAGGTCTTATCCAAGACAAAAGTCATTTGATGAATTCACTGGATCGATACCAGTTGCTAAGCACATAGCTTTTGACGTCTGGTTTCGACAAAGTCATATTTATTTTCCATGAAGATATCGGTTCGTTATGAAAATATTATTTTTATAGATGACCTCATAACTGACTTTAAGAATAATAGCGGTTCCTTTTGAGTAAGTGTAGCAAAGGTTCCTATATTGAAATGTAGGTGTTAAAACACTTTCTGTTCACCACATGTTTAAAGGTTTAAAGGCCGCTCATGAATGGCAGAGGCAAGGGACAGTGGCATTGCCCTAGCAAGCAGGACAATGCCTTAGAGCCTGACCATTTATACATAATTATGATCAGCGCCTAAGTCCCCTCTTCACCCGAGCTAGGACCAAGGAGGGCTAGGCAATGGCTGCTAATGACTCAGCAGATAGACTTATTGGCTCCCCCAAACCTCCCTTCTTTAGCTCGTTAGGATGGTGAGTTTGCAGCGACCAAAGGAACTAACGAGTATGAGCGGGACTCGAACGTTACCACATCGGCCACCACAACCCTAAAGTATATCTTATTTTATTTTGCTTTACACATAGATGTGTGGCGTACCAAAATACTTATTGATTTCCTCCTTTGTGGCCAAGATCTCTAGAACAAAGTAACGAGAGTGATTTTAAATGATGATGTGAAAGCCTAGACAAATGTGAAGTACTTTTTACAAGTGGCCTTTTCCATAAACATCTATATGAAGTTCCAGAGCTTCATTATTAACAATAATAACAATATTAAGAGAAAAAATCTAAAATTCCGTTGTAAGTTTTGTGTGATAAGCGTAACGAGAGATTCTACAAGAATATCCCCTTAAGTAAATTAATGAGTGAAAACTATTATTACGTTTTAGAAGGTTTGGCATTGAGTGGGATTTTAACTACTTTTCTTCTAAAATTAAGTCGAAGCAAATGGGTTGGTTGTAAGTTATTAGTTATTTCTTTCTGAGCTACAAATCGTTAAGATTTTGACCTTACATGAAAGACTTTATATCAATGTATTAATACAGTTTTGTACTTCATAATGGAATGATTCATCCCAAAACTTTGAGTGATCTTTTGGACTTGAATTGGTCACAATTGTATGATAGTGTTGATCCTGTTGTTATTTTGCATGAGAATCTAATTAGAATATTTGATAGGTGTATCTCTTCTGGTGTGCTAAGGTACCGAGTGAAAGACAAACCATGGTTTAATTATGATTGTAGACGTGCTTATTTGGAGAAGCAGGAGGCCAACCATCTTTGGAACGGTAACAGATCAGATTTGACTTGGAATAACTAAACTCAGCATAGAGCTGTTGTACCAAGAGTTTATGCTTCAACTGAAAAGGAATGCACTATAACCATAAAAGAAACGCTTTCTGGTACAACCCAGGAGTATAAGTGGTGGACTACCCTTAAATCTGAACTATGGTGTAGATGTAACAGTTCCTCCTTTACTTAAACTAGATGGCTCTGTCACTCACTGTCAAAAAAAAAAAAAAAAAATCCTTTTAACTGATATGTATGACAATAAGCTGAGTAATGAGTAACTGATCTTCCTCATTCCTGTTTTGTTACGCCACTGATTACCGTACAATTTGCTTAATTCCCATATTATCTGAATTTTTTTAACGTTTTTTTGGCAAAACGTTTAAATAGGTCTGCTGAATGTAATCATCTGTTCCCTAGTTAGCAATATAGCTTTTGCTAAGGCCTTAGAGGGTGTGATGCCCTTCTAACTAATGGGACCTTCTCAAATGCTGTACAGAAATCTCTTAATTGTGGTCAGGAAGTTCGTATGATTGG
>NC_090745.1:95266574-95354074 GCF_036898095.1 Palaemon carinicauda
TATATATATATATATATATATATATATATATATATATATATATTTATATATATATATTATAAATAAAACAAGCGTGGAAGTAGCAGTAGAGTTTTTTTAAATGCTAGGGCAAAGTAAGAATAAGGTATTGATTTAGTTGCCTATTTTTATTTTTTTATTTGGCAGTGGCTGCCAAGAATCTTATTATTGATTGTATATATATAACATATATATGTATATGTATAGATATATATATAGATTATATATATATTTATATATATATATAACATATATATATATATATATATAGAATATATATATATATATATATATATATATATATATATATATATATATATATATATATAGAATATATATACATAGAATATATATATATAGAATATATATATATATATATATATATATATATATATAGATATATATATATATATATATATATATATATATATTCTATATACATATATATAACTATATATATATATATATATATATATAGTTATATATATGTATATAGAATATATATATATATATATATATATATATATATATATATATCTATATATATATATATATATATATATATATATATATATATATATAGATATATATATATATATATATATATATATATATATATCTATATATATATATATATATATATATAGAGAGAGAGAGAGAGAGAGAGAGAGAGAGAGAGAGAGAGAGAGAGAGAGAGAGAGAGAGAGAGAGAGAGAGAGAGAGAGATCAACATGTGTTGTAAAAATATTTACGCAATGCAATATTGAATTTTCAAAAATAAATCATTACCTTTATGAAAAGAAAAAATACATGAACATCGTCACAGGTGCACGTCATTTGTATTAAGCGGGATCTGCATAAAGAACCAGCAAATGCAATTAGGGAGAACTTACCTATTATACATAATAGGTTCGGCTTCATTATGTTCGATATGTTCTATTGGGTTGTTTTAATATTTTTTCTAGCCATAATAATGGATTTTTGGGGGTTATGATTTTTATTGGTTATTTTAAAAAACTTTCATGACATCTGTGCAACATATCCTGGCATTTTTTTTTTTGGGTTGATAGCCACCAAATTCACTCTAATTTCTTTTAGCCTTTCCATTTTAATGGTTTTGTGTTTGCTTTTCGAAGAAAATTTTCGAAGAAAAGAATCATTACTCTTTATGGTCTAATTTAGGTAAATGGACTGTTAAATATTCCTCCAAGCTTACATTAATGTCCTATGTTTTTGTCACGAGCTTCTGGGAGTCATAGAGACAGATACCACTCTCATATGACCTTGAAATTGTACCTTCTTTTGGACAAATTCTAATGGCCCACCTTATCACCAAATCTTCACCAGACCATCTAATGTACATAGCAGCCACTATTATTCTTGAGTCTGAGTTCTTTGGAGTTATATTTTCCCTCCTGTAATTTTATTTTGCAATGATAAATTTTTGAATACTTTATCGTTATCAAGTTAAAAATGCCATTAATCAAAGTTTCTTGGAGGGAAAGTTTCTAAATATAATTATGATGTAATTTCAGTCTAGATTTGCACAACCATTATACAGTACGTATTGCAGTTATTTTTTATAGCAACAATAAATCAACAACTCTTCAGAAATGCTCATGTAATTTCATAATGACTAAGATGTTTGTTACGTTAATTTTTATGCACCATTTTTATGTCGCATTGAATAGGTTAATTATTCCGTAGTAATATTAAATACAAACAAGAAAAAAATATTTTACAATCATGTTAATTATTCTTTTAATGTTATGAATGGTATAAGGCCAAGGGCTCCAACAAGGAAAGCAGCCCAGTACGGAAAGGAAGTTGAGAAATAACAAATGAACTATTGATGATGAATAAGAAAAATATTTGAAATATATGAAGATCAGTAACAACGTTCAAATGGGTCAGTCGCATATAAGCTATGAAACGAGACATGTCAATCTGTTCAACCGCAAAGTATTTGCAATAAATTTGAACTTCTGCAGTTCCACAGATTCAACCGCCATATTATGAAGATCATTCCACTATCGTATGACAGCTGGAATTTTAAAAATACTGTGTCGTATAGAATCGTATGATGGAGAAGGCAAAACTTAGAATGAACTTCACATCCAGCTCTACCTTCAGGATGGTAGAGTCAAGGAAGATCTTAATGCAAAGCATGGGCAGAATCATGAAAAATCTTATGCACAGGCACGGAAAAGTAAATGAATGGCTGTTTAAGTTATTAATACCCAGATCAGAGATAAGGATTGTAACATGCCGCGAATTAAGATGAGAATCAGCAGCTGAAGACCAGACGGGAGAACAATACTGAAAAAACTGGTAGAGTGAAATTAGTAGCAAATTTCTTCTGGATGGATTGATCACCGAAAATCTTTAAAGACTTTCAATGTGCCAATTTTTTGTGCAGTTGAAGGGAAAACAGACCGGACGTGCTTTTCAAAAGTATATTTCCAAGAAAAAAAAAACCATAGTTAATCCATTCCTCGTAGTACTTACCTTATCTTACCATATAAAATGCGGTGGGTATTCATATGTCATTTTTTCCTCTTTATGACATAATTATATTCCTCTGGTAATGAACTGGACTTTTGACTATAACAATATCTTAACGAAGTTATGGCTGGTTCACATTGTTTAGAATTACAATGAACCTTTTAATATTCATTATTTATTCAGCTCCAGTTTAGTAAAATGCTAGAATATTGAAATCTTTTTGACATATTTACGCCAATGTATTTTATTATTGCATGTTATTTGTGAATAACTTCCTATGCAGTTTTTAATCTGCTTTTCATTGTCTTTTACTATTCCTTATTTTACATAGTTTTTCATTGCCATGTATAATATTGTTGTGTTGCATAATGTTTAATTCTTAATTGACTCCTGCTTCAGCTTGTCTTGATTCTCAGTCTCCGTTTAACTGCTTTTAAAACACCATCCTATATTTTATTTGTGCTTTGGCAATCTTACAAGTATCATTGTTCTTTTTGCTGTAAAATTTTTAAGTTTTACCCATTCCTATCAACATTCTAAATTCATGATTGTCCCAATCTTAACATCTCCTTAATATTTAGCTTTTGCTTGTGTTACCCTTGTTTATATTGTGATTATTTCTGTTATGCCCATGTTTACCTAGGAGGGGTTTAGAACCATCTGTGTAGTGCATTTACTCCATTATAGGATTACTCAATGTCTTTTGCCTTGTCCTTTCGGTCTTTAATTGCACCGACTTATTAGCCATATTCTTTACCTCTGTCCATGCTTCCTCTTTTTCCATCTTGCTGTTTAATCTCTTAAGTTTTAATTCATAATTGCTCCTTGGCGTTGAATGACCTCCCCGGCCCTAGTACCGTGCCATGTGGCCAGAACCCATGAATTAAAATCAAACCAATTAAAGCAGGTTTATTCAAAGTCTTGGATGTTCTTGGTCTACTGCTTTATATTTCTCGTAATTCTAATTCTTAATTGGAATTGCTCTCGTGTTCTGTAATAAAGTACCTCATCTTGTAATGCATTTACGTTTCCAGGAATTGGAGAGACTGTGAAGGTATTTGGAATGCAGACTGATAACTGGGCGATTCCTACAGCCGACGTGGTCATTCGATATAATCTCTCTCAAAGAATTCCCCCGGTAAGATAAGTACCAGATTTATTTTAATTATTTACTTTATTGTTTTTAAAGATTGCCTGACGGCCAGGCACGGGCTCTTGCACACTTGCTGCCCGTAGACAACGTATTTTATTTATCACATGCCTCACCTGACAGATCTCCAATAACTAGCCATCCATGCGGTACTTTCTATAGTCCATTTCTTTTAGCGATGCATATTTGCACCGACTCGCAGTGGTGCCCTTTTAGCTCGGAAAAGTTTCCGGATCGCTGATTGGTTGGACAAGATAATTCTAACCAATCAGCGATCCGGAAACTTTTCCGAGCTAAAAGGGCACCGCCGGGAGTCGGTACAAATATGCATCGCTAAAAGAAATGGACTATAGTTCTTCACATTCACCTCTCTCTTGAAACTATTGTTATTATTTTTTTTTTCATCAAGCTATTCTCCATTTCCATACAATTGAAATATTAGTAATCCTCCTGTTCCACGTTTTTATCACTATTATATCTTCAAATGTGTGCTCCTCGTAAGATAGTTCCCAACAATAAGGGTGATACTATTTTAACCATACGACATATTTTTGCGAAGACAATTAATTTTGATTTGGCTGCTATTTTATCGGATTCTAAGAATTGTCTGTTTTGAAGAAGCACAGATTTGATAGATGAAATTCTAAGTTTTTCTTTTTCATAAAGTTTTATTTTTATTTTGTATCACTTAGATTTAATTTGTATATATATATATATATATATATATATATATATATATATATATATATATATATATATATATATATATATATGAATAATAGTACCATTCATAATATATATACATCTTTATTGCTAAGATTTCTAAAAATCTATTTCCATCATCAGAGCCTAGAAAATAGATATATTGTATCAGTTAAAACATAGTTTGATAAATATTAGAAATGAAAAATTTAAAACGAACACTAAAACTGTATGAAATATTTATCAAACTATGTTTTAACTTACGCTTATACAATGTATCTATTTTTTAGGCTCTGGTGATGGAAGTAGATTTTCCGAAAGCTTAGCAATAAAGATGTATACAATAACTCTGGTACTATTATTCGTATTGAAACTCCGCTTTCCACGGAATAAATCAATACCTTTATATATATATATATATATATATATATATATATATATATATATGCAAAAGAAATATATATATATATATATATATATATATATATATATATATATATATATATATATATATATATATATATATATATATATACAGTATATATATATATATATATATATATATATATATATATATATATATATATATATATATATATATATACTGTATATATATATATATATATATATATATATATATATATATATATATATATATATATATATATATATACTGTATATATATATATATATATATATATATATATATACTGTATATATATATATATATATGCTGTGTGTGTGACTCATTGTACTGGTTAATCTCTTCCTGTTAAATGATAATATGCATCTCCAGATTTATAACTCTTGCATTCCTTACGCAATATCCAAGATTGCAAATGGTTCATCTCAAGATTTTCAACAATTTATCTTTGAATTTACAGCCGCCATATACATTCATTAGTCATTAATAGCTCACCAATCCCTTCATACATTCCTATCTAGACTATCATGGCCACTCCAAGTGATGACTTGATATAATACATTTTTCAAGTTCTGATGATGTAAATCAATTACCCAATTTTTTCTCAGTAGTGTTATCAGCATTCAATATGTTCCTTTGTTTTGGTATAAATAAAACAATTGCCACCCCATTAATGAGAGTATTAGCGTAATTGTGCAGTTTGGCATTTCAGAGCACAGTTCACTAATATGTCATTATTTCAACTAACAATAGAAAGCAATCAGCTCTAATTCTTAGAACAATAATGTTATCTCTCTTGTTATTTCCATTAAGAGCTAAAGGAAGAAAGGGAAAAATCAATAGAGGCCCTTATTTTAATTCCTGAATTCTGTATGAAGGATTGTGTTGTTCTCTGTTGTTTATTGCAAGTACAAGATTTCCTTATCAGATCAGTGATTAGTTTTAATTCTTATGCAGATTAGATTGCTAATTGCTCGTTTTCAGAAATGATGTCTGTAGATGCTTTAATATTTCATGTACTTTTCCAGAGAATATAGACAATCTATAAACTAAAAATAACAAATGGTGAATTGCTGACTTTGCAATCTGTTTATAAATTTAATGTATGTACGGAAGAATTGCAAAAAAAGATAAATATAGATTTCAACATTTCTTGTGGCTCTACTTTTATAATACTTGCTCTATAATATGAATAATAAATTCTGTTTTGAGAAAGGATTTACGAAAAATTACAAAACTTATAAAGCACAGAGTTGTTTCACATACAGTAATACATTAGTTTTGAAATTTATAAATTGGAGCAATGAAATACTTTACAACTTATTACATGTGAAGATAAGTAGCCTTAATAACATAATAAAAAATTATAACGATTTCATTAAATGCTGGCAGGATGAAAATGGGGAGTACACAGCCTTCAGTGTATGTTATTGGGCAAAACCCACTACACTAATGCAGTACGAGACTCATGTTTCTTTAGCTACTGCTTCTCAAAAGAATGATGTTTTACATTTGTGTAAGTATATAAGCACACTTTTAATTACTGTTTACTGATGTTGGAAGAAATTTTGCTATTGCTGATTGCAATTTATTATACTGTGTAAAGATTCTTATCAGAAAAGCAGGAAGATGAAAATAATACTTGTATAGTTTTTCTCTCGGCACCTATTCATTGACCATTTTTTATAATGTTTACTTGGCCACGTAAGTTCTTAGAGATATATTTAAGTATGGCTAGATATTAAGAACAAAATATTCACTATATAGTAGATATCTATTTTCAGATCGGAGAGGAGAGCAGCATGGATTTTACTACAATGGGGTGAGGCAGTTTGGTTTTATTACAAATCTTACTAGCCCTGTAGGACTGAATGAATGGACTCATTACTGTCATATTTTCAATGAAGGAATTTATGAAGGATATGTCAATGGAGAGAAGAAGGCAATTGGCAAAGTTGATAGTGAGGAAGCCATTTCTTTTCGTGGAATTATTACTTTTGGACAAGAGCAGGATGTGCTGGGTGGTGGATATGAAGTTAATCAGTGTTTTAGAGGATATTTCTCTCAGTTCAACATTTGGAATAAGGTTATTACTGAAGGAGAGATCATTCAGCAGGCTACTTGCCAACAACTTGTCCTTGGGGACATATTTTCTTTAGATAGAGAAAATATAGAAGTATTGGGAGCAACTATGAAAGAAGTCAACATTAAAGAACTCTGTAAACATGAGGTAGAATATGTCATATTTCCAGAAACTCATGATATTGACGATTCAAAGCTCACTTGCAAAAGAGTTGGCTACCATGTTTACAGTCCTATAAGTGTTGCAGAAAACAAAATTTTACACAAACAATCCATGCAGTTTGCAAAAGAATGCAATTCTAACTACCATCTTTGGATTGGCATTACCGATGAACAATCTGAAGGGGAATGGCTCAAGTTTACTGATAATACCATTGTTAAGGATCCTCCTTTTGAATTGTACGAGCCCAATGGTGGTGATGGGGAGAATTGCGTATTGATGTCCCTTCCCAGTGGTTTATGGGTTGATACCTCTTGTGAAATAGAATGGCAAGCTTGTGTTCCCTGTGAAGTAGATCGCACAACTCCTCTGCGCTTGAGAGGCTTTTGTTTTGATAATGAAGCTGAGACCTTTTATGAAGTCCATGGGTATGAAGGAGGTAAGCCCTTGATACATGGATATTATGGATACATGATCTTTAAAACCAGTGAAGGGGAATGGCGGATGCATGATACCACAGTTAATGAAACAGTTGCTACTCTTTCTGCTCCTTCTGAGGACTTCTATCCAATAGGATTGAGACTGTGGAAGTTAGAGAGATCCATGTGCAAATATATTTCTGGTTCTTTTATACATTTAAGTCTCACAATTTGTGACAATACTCAATTTGGCTGCTCTAATGGGGATTGTATACCGAAAGAAAAACGTTGCAACGGGAATAATGACTGCTCTGATTTTTCAGACGAAAGTAACTGTACTTTAGTCACTTTGCCTTCTGGATATCGTGCTGAGCGTCATCCTGACAATGAGACCGAAGGAGAAGCTCTCCATCTCACAGCTGCAATCTACATTTTAAGATTTGTAGAGATTGACAGTCTTAAGCAAACAATCAAACTTGAAATCACCGTTGAGATTATATGGAGAGATTCCCGTTTGAGCTACCTCAATTTAGATAGTATGTCTGATGTTAACAAGTTATCTGAGGAAGAGATATTGGAAATCTGGGCACCTGATGTAAGATTTCCAAATGCATATAAAGGAAAGACTGAAATATTGGAAGAAGAAATTAAGGTGGAAAAATTGGCCACTCCACTGGACCAAAACTTCAACAATGTCATGATGGGTAAGTAGATAAAAGAAAAATTTTAAGGTTTACAGTTTTGCACAATAAGTGTGGAAATCAGCTAATAGATAGAGATGTGGCACATAAATTTCTATATTTTATAGAAGTTTTCATCCTTTACTAGAATGTAGCAAATGGGTTGAATTTTTAACGAGGGTTTACTACCCACACCGCTAGTCAGCGGGGTTAGGGGAGGTTAGCTTGCTACCCACCCCCCTCCCACACACCTGTGCTTGAGCTCACTTTGCCCTCGGCTCGGATGGTGGTCATTTGGCAGCCATTTAATTGCTTTTGTCTTTTTTTTTTTTTTTTTTAGTTCTGTATATGTGAAGTTGGCCTCTGGGATCATGCGCACCTGCCCTGAGTTTCCCGACTGCCCCTGTGGAACATTCATGTCAGCAGTCGAGACTGATCCTCATGCACTTTGTCCTTATTGTAGGGGCCAACGGTGTGATAGCAACAAGTGTAGTGAGTGTAGGGAGTGGTCTACTTCCCAGTGGGAGAGGTTTTTGCGACGACGGAAGAAGTCCAAACGGGATATTTCTCCTTCGAAGGTTGCTTCGAAAGGAGAAAAACCAAAGGCCTCTTCTTCCGTTGCCCAAACCTCCTCCGAAGCTCCCACTCGGTCGGTCTCCTTCGAGAGACCTTCGAGTGGTAGCGTAGACTGATGTATTGTTAACCAACCTTGGGTCTCGAGAGATGACGTTGCTTCTCCTAGCGAAGTAGCTCCACCTCTCCCCCCAGGGGAGGATATGTCACTAACATCCCTTTTTCAGCTTTGGTCCTCCTTGGGGCTTACGGGTTTGCCCTCCAAGGAGGTTTTGCTTAACTTCATCCGATTGGGTGCCGCCTTCAAGCAATCGTCGTCACCGTCAGAGGTTGATCCTCTGTCTCTTGTCGACGTTGTGGTGTCAGAAGTATCCAATGGGGTATCACCCATCACCTCTGCCACTCCAAACTCTACGGTAGCTGACGGCTTAGTTTCTCCCATTCTTGTTCAACCTACAAGGGAGAAACTAAGTCCATCGTCAGTCTCTCCTGCTAGTGTTTCTCTCCCTCGGGGAAGTTCACTTATAGAGACTCCTCTTTGGAGGACTGCAGAAGGTCAGCTTGCCGATCCAACGGCCCCAAGAGAGCACATTCACCGAAAGGCTCGCCTTCCTCTTTGCCATAGAGGCCTTCCTTCACCTGCGGTGAGGAGGCGCCTCTTTGGTTCAACATCTTCGATGCAGTCCACCGCAGAGGAGCTTCGAGACCAATCATCCATCACTGCTCCTGCATTGGTCCTGGACCTTTCTGCAGATCGTTCGCGATCTCCTTCGGTGGAAGGTCGAAAAGGACACGTCAACCTTCCATCCGACAGACCTGCTGACCTGCCGTCGCCGTTTATACATGGGCCTAGCAAGGCTCCACCAAAGCACGCTATTGGGCGCCAACAACATACGCGCTACGCGCCAACGAGACCTGACGAACGCTCCTTAGTAGCTCGTCAGGCCCCATCACTAAACCCTAACACAGTGCATAAAGGGCGTATGCGCTAACATGCACATATGCTTCAACAGGAGCATAGCTCCTTCACGCGCTATGCGCGCCCTCATGCACATATGCGCGCCCTCATGCACATATGCGCTCACGTTCTCCTGCGCCCCCTGCGCAAACTGCGCTCATGTGCCTTGCGCTTATGCGCCAACATTCTCCGACGCGCCCGCGCCCAGCTGCACGCCAACACGTACAAGCGCGCCCGCGCCCAGCTGCACGCCAACACGTACCTGCGCGCCAGCGCTCACCTGCGCGCATCTGCAAGGATACGCGTGCGCCTTGCGCACACTTGCCCATCCTCTCCAAAGGATGCGCGCCAACATTCTCCCGCGCGCCCCACATGATTCAACTGCGTGCCCGCGCGCTAGGGATCTTTCTCCTGCGCGCACGCTCCCTACGGCTGGCATAGATGCGTGCGAACTCTCTCCCGCGCACTCAACGTGATCATCCTGCGCGCCCGCACGCGAGCCCCGATATTCTCCCTCCCGTGAGCGCCATTATTATCCCTTGCGCGAGCGTCAATATCCTCCCTCGCGCGAGACCACTGAACGACGCACGGCAATGTCGCCACCGCCTCGTTCCCCTCCCCGCAAGCACATACCACCGCGCATTGTGGGAGAAGGGAAACATCCAGAGGGGTCCAGGATCCCAAAGCCACCACAGACAAACCCACCAATGATGGTGACTCCTCCCAGGGATCCTTCAATCCCTGTCCCTTCAAAGGGTATGTCTCACAGCGCATCTGTCAGCCAACAGCCCTGGTTCGGTGCACTGATCAGAGCAGTAACGCAAGCGTTTAAGCCTGTCTTCTCTGAATTGGGACACAGAACCATGGCTTCTTCTACCCCTTTGAAGAGAAAAAGAGGAGTTCCAGACACGGTCACTTCCCCAAGGGCGAAACTGACTCCACGCAGACCTTCGAGGCAGGTTCCTTCCTTTCTTCAGACTGCCTTTCCTTCCCTTTCGGACGAAGATTTCCCGTCCCCAAGGGAATCACGCGAAGAGAGACTTTTCCCCATCGCACCAATGGGGGAAACCTCTCCTCACGCCGAGGGATCTACTTAGTCGGGGATTGAAAGGAACATGCCACCCTCGTCAACGTTGGAGTCCTACATCCTTCCCAGGAAGGAATTTAAGGAGTCAAAAACATTGCCGAAGGCCTCTACTAGGACTAGGATGGAGCCAGCTAACCACTCAGGGAATGTCCGCGACTCTCCCCAAGAAGAGCCTTTGGGGATAGAAGGAGACTTCGCTGCAAGTCCTACAGCAGGAGGAGACCAGCAAGAGTCAGAACATGCATTTTGGCAAGTTCTGATTCTAATGAGGGCTCTCAATGGGTTTTCCGACCCAGAGATCCCTCCTCAAGAGGGCAAGGACACGGTCTTGGACCGTGTCTTTGGTACTCAGAAACCCCCCAAGACCAGTGCAGCACTGCCCTGGTCTCAAGGGGTTAAGATTACCAGGGACAAGATCTCACAACAGCTCTCGGAGATGTCCTCCAACCGTTCCGGTGCCACCAACAAGCCCCTCCCACCAACAAGCCCCTCCCACCTCCTTGCGTACAGCAGAGGAGGTACTTTGAGATCCTGGAGGAGCCTTGTTTAGCTCTTTCTCTTCACCACTCGCTGGAAGAGCTAACCAGGGGAGTCCCTCTTGAGAGAGACTCCAACCTGCAGGTCTCATTCTCGGCAGCCGAGATCCTCAACCAGGAGAAAGTTGTGAAGTTTGCTATGCAAGCCCTCGATATCTGGTTGGGGACCTTAGGTATCCTGATACGTTCTGAGGACTTCTCCAAAGAACGTACCAGGAAAGCTATGGAAACCTTCCTTCTCTCGGGTACTCGCACGATCGAGTTTCTGGCCCACCAAGTGTCGAACTTGTGGGCAAATACCATCCTGAAACATCGGGATGCAGTAGCTGAGAGATTCCATCAGAAGGTCCCTAGCGCCGAGATCAATAGGCTCAGTCATTCCTCCCTGGAGGGATCCGTCTTGTTCGAGCCTAAGGATGTGGAACATGCCGCTGAGAGGTGGAGAAAGTCTCATCAAGACTCCCTCCTTCATAGGGCTTTAACATCCAAGCCCTATAAGCCTCCAGCACCACAGCAGTCCTGTCCAGTCAAGACCACTACGACAACAACAGCAGCGAAGACTTTGGTGTCTAAGCCCTTTCCTGTCAAAGAAAGGAAAGGCAAAAAGTTCTCCAGGGGAGGCAAGAATCCTAGAGGGAGCAGCCGAGGCCGCAAACACTAGGATAGGCAGTCCCCCTGCATGCCCACCTGGGGGGGATGCCTACAAAGTTGCTCAAACAGGTGGAAGCAACTCAGGGTCGATTCCTGGACAATCTCCGTGATCAGTCTAGGATATCGCGTCCTGTTCATAACATCTTTACCTCCCCTGACGATGAATCCAGTGTCATTGAACTCCCTTGCCATAGGATCGGCAAGGGGGCAAGCCCTTCGGGCAGAAGTCCTAACCCTGTTAAAGAAGGGCGCTCTCCAAGAGTTCCTCGACGGATTCCTAGGCTTTTTCAGTCGACTCTTTCTTGTAAAGAAGGCGTCTGGAGGCTGGAGACCAGTCATTGACCTCTCTGCTCTGAACAAGTTTGTCAAATAAACTCCGTTCAGCATGGAGACGGCAGACACGGTCAGACTAGCAGTAAGACCGCAAGACTTCATGTGCACACTGAACCTAAAGGACGCGTACTTCCAGATCCCAGTCCATCCGTCTTCAAGGAAGTACTTAAGATTCAGCCTAGACAACAGAAAGTACCAGTTCAAGGTGCTGTGCTTCCGTCTCTCCACAGCACCACAAATCTTCACCAGAGTGATCACCCTAGTATCATATTGGGCACACAGGATTGGCATCCGTCTCCTCCGTTATCTGGACGACTGGTTAATCCTAGCAGACTCGGTGTCAACCCTTCTTCAACACCGAGACAAACTTCTGAGACTTTGCCAAGATCTGGGGATCATGGTAAATCTCGAGAAGTCTTCACTGCTTCCCACTCAAAGACTGGTATACCTAGGCATGATTATAGTCACCACTCTCCACAAAGCCTTCCCATCAGACGACAGGATAGCAAGGCTGAGGAAGCTCGCAAGACCTTTTCTCAGACGAGAAGAACTTCCAGCCCAATCGTGGTTACGTCTCCTTGGTCACCTTTCATCGCTGGCCCATCTAGTTCCCAATGGTCGCCTCAGGATGAGATCCCTCCAGTGGCGACTCAAGTCCTAGTGGAATCAAGTGTACGACTCCCCGGACATCCAGATCCCCATGGGACCTGCGGAACTGACGGATCTCCAGTGGTGGGTGGCAGACGAGAACCTACGAAAAGGCGTGGATCTTTTCGTCCTTCCCCGGATTTGATGATTTTTTCAGACGCTTCAAAAAAAGAGTGGGGGGCCCACGTGCTGCACCACGCGACCTCAGGCCTCTGGTCAGAGTCAGAAAAGTGCCTCCATATAAATCTCCTAGAGATGAAGGCCGTCTTTCTGGCCCTTCAACAGTTCCAACAGTACCTGGCAAATCACTCTGTGGTGGTGATGAGCGACAACACCACAGTAGTGGCCTACATCAACATACAAGGAGGTACTTTTTAGCAGCAACTATCCCATCTAGCAGTAGAGATACTGAGATGGGCTGAAATCCACTCGATACTACTATCGGCACGCTTCATTCCGAGCTAAAGGAATGTGTTCACCGACAACCTGAGGAGAGCATCTCAGATAGTGAGTACCGAGTGGTCTTTGGATCATCTAGTAGCCAACAAAGTCCTGACTTTGGGGGGTTCTCCGACTGTGGACCTCTTCGCAACGGCCCTGAACTTCAGGCTCCGGCTATACTGTTCCCCAGTCCCACTCACAAGACCAGAACATCGGTCAATCTTTCAATGACCCTCATAGCTCCGCTATGGCATCACGCAGAATGGTTCCCGGACCTTCTGCAACTCCTAACGGAGCCACCATGGGAACTCCTTCCACGACACAATCTACTCAAACAACTGCATGCCAACATCTTCCACAAAGCCGTAGGTTCACTACAGCTTCACGCCTGGAGACTATCCAGCATCTCCTCTCTGAGAGAGGATTTTCCCAACAAGTTGCAATCAGGATGTCTGGACACCTGCGAAAGTCTTCAGCAGCAGTCTACCAGGCAAAGTGGAGTCTTCTGTGGTTGGTGTCGTGGAAGGGGTATCTCTCCACTCGATGCCACTATTCCAACAATAGCGAAGTTCCTCGTGTATTTGCGTGAAGAAATGCGCCTCTCAGTCTTGGCAGTGAAAGGCTATCGCTCAGCATTAAGTCTCTCCTTCAGGCTGAAAGGAATGGACATTTCCTCATTGCTAGAACTTTCTCTACTCATACGTAGTCATGAACTTACCTGCCCTCAGTCGGAAGTGAGACCTCCCCCATGGAACGTGGTTCGAGTTCTCAGGTAGAGACCTCCCTATGAACCATTACGCCAGGCATCAGATCGCCACCTAACCTGGAAGACGGTATTCCTGCTAGCTTTGGCCTCGGCCAAGCGAGTCAGCAAACTTCATGGTCTCTCGTATGACATTGCCCATTCAAGGGGATGGGGGGAGGTAACATTCAGCTTTGTCCCTGAGTTTATTGCCAAGACTCAGAATCCAGGAGTAGCGGATCCTCGATTCAACTCCTTCCGGATTTCTAGTCTCCGTACTGTAACAGATGACCCAGACCATCTCTTACTATGCCCAGTAAGGAGCTTGAGGCTGTACCTCTAAAGAACAGCCGCAGCCCGTCCTTGTGTGCCAGCACTATTCGTCAGCACAGGAAGGACTAAGAGGAGGGTCACCAAGAACACCATCTCTGTATAGATTGGCAGGGTCATTGACCTGGCACTGAATCCAGACCCTCCTCCGTCACGTCGCCCCAGAGCACATGATGTCAGTGGCATAGTTACGTCCATGGCCTTCAAAAGAAATTTTTCAGTGACGCAGGTTCTTCAAGCTTGGGTGTGGAAACGTCAGACAACGTTCACATCCCACTACCTGCAAGATGTGACCCACAGGAGACTCGATACGTTCTCTATCGGTCCTGTGGTGGCTGCACAACAGCTGGTTTAAAACCTCAAGCTCCTTATTGGACAAGTAGCAGAAGGTTGAGGGCATTGTTACCCAGATTTAGTCTGCATGAATGAAAAGGTTTGACTGGCCCTTATTCTTTTCTTCATCATCCCCTCTCTTGGGGAAAGCAGCATCCTGGGTTCTCTGCATAGCTGACCTCAAACCACTGCAGGTAAACCATGCTCCCTTGTGTTCCTAGTATTAAGATTAATACTGTTACGTTCCCATACCCTGACGAGGTGGTATTGAGAAAGTCCTAGTCTACAAGTTTCCATCTAAAGAACTTCGGAACAACTTTCTAGGACGAGTCACATTTCTTCATACCTTAACACACAGCTTGCGTAGGCCGCAGACCTTGCGTAGCAAGGTTTTAGCGAGGTGCAGGGACTCCTTATTTCTTGGGTGCTTACACACTCCAATAAGGAGTCCCTGGGCAAAGCCAATAGCCAGACTGGGTGGGACGTCCACCCTTCCTAATGGGTGAGTCACCCCTATTAAATAGCGTGGTTTGTATTCCAGTTACGGAACAAATGACAAATTCGTAGATAATTTGTATTTTTCCTAACTATACAAACCTTAGCTATTAAACCAAACTTGCCCGCCAGCCCTATCCCCCTTGAAGTCCTACCTCCAAGCAAAGTGAGCTCAAGCACAGGTGTGTGAGAGGGGGTGGGGGGGGGTGTTAGCAAGATACTCACCCCTACCCCCGCTAACTAGCGGTTTGGGTAGTAAACCCTCGTTAAAAATTATTGGCTCGTCATTTCAGCTACGCCGAAAGTAATACCCCTATTAAATAGCTAAGGTTTGTATAGTTAGGAAAAATACAAATTATCTACGAATTTATCACATTTTCTTATTTTATAGTAAACTTCTTGAATTGTCAATAAAGTTATTTTAATATCAAAGTTGAAACAGAAAAATATTCAAATTACAGTACTATAAGGAGAACGTAAATGGGAACATCATATAAATCTAACATGACACTCTTTGAAATCCAAGTACAGTACTGGAATAGTTGATGGGTCACTCAACTCCTGTCCTGATGCAAAGGCATATGACATGAAAGTACCTTAGAGCTACAATTCCGGCACAGACTACAAACCATTACGTCCTCTTTAATAGGGTATCAATTTCGGCGAAGCTGAAAACTAGCCGATAGCTTTTTCAACTACTGAGCTCCCTCCTTTCGCTAGTTAGCAATAGAGGGGGTGTAGTGGGTGACCACTTCCCCGTTCCCTGCATACCGGCGATCAGCCGACACTTTTCAATTCGGCACGGTAGAGTGTAGACATGCTCTCTCTCTCCCGCAAAATAGTGGGGAAAAGTGCTTCCTATATTTTAGAACTGGCTTGTTTGAATTTATGCTTTTTCATTGCCTTGGCTTTACTTTTTCTTTTCAGGAGTGGTTGCCTGTGAAGGTTCAATATGCGAACCTGTCCTGGGAAAGAAGGTTGCGCTGCGGCGCTTTCATGTCCGCCGAGGAGACGGACCCTCACTGTCTCTGCCCCCTGCACGGAGGAGTCACCGTGTAATGATTGTAGGGAGTGGTCGCCCTCCCAATGGGTGCGATTTGTTAAACGCAGGAAGAAGAGATCAAAGAAGGATTCTTTCCCCCTCGGAGTTTGCTGCAAAGACAAAGAAACCCAGACTTCCTCCTACTGCGAATCAATCCGCCCAATCTGGCTGTTCCCGTTCGGATTCCCCTGGAGCCCCTTCGAGTAAGAGCGGCACCCCTTTAACGCCTGGGAAACCCTGCAGTTCAGCGGTCTCTGTTGCTTCCCACAGCGAAGCAGTGCCGACCTCCTCTGCAGGGAAACCCGTTGATGATGACTCGCTGCAACGTGTATGGCTATCCCTGGGGTTTACAGGAGGTCCTCCGCTTGGGCATGCGTGCTAGCTCAGGCGCAGAGTCCTCGTCTGGGTATTCCGTCCATGGACTCTCGAGACCCAGGAACAAGCTTCGGCTTTGTTCCTCTGGCTAGACCTGGATCTTCCTCAGGAGGGCTTGCCCCTGCTGAGGAAAAGGAAAAGGATTTGCCAGGAGGCTTGCCTCCAGGTGAGGGAGAAGCGATCCTTCCGAGGAAAGACGAACCCACATTCATCGTCGCCGATCTTCAGTCTCTCCCTCGTGGCGATGCTCCCCTGGGAGCGAAGGGGGATGACCGTCCTTCCCACTTGCGGGAGAGGCGAGTCTCCCCCGAGTGGTCCCCCACTCGGGGTTTCCACCAATGCCCTATGTACTCATCTAGTCTATCCGACGGTGGCCCTTCGAAGCCCGTTAACGATCACAGGACTTGTCACATCATCTTGCGTCCTCACCAGCGCACCTGCAGGGTGCAGCGAGCGCTATACCATCCTCGCGCACTCAAGCCAACCCCAACCTCACTAACAGTGGAGAGTAAGGTTGCGTGCATGACTTCTGCTCGATACTCACCCTCAGGGCGAAACGTGCACACGCGCTCCGAGCAGCGAGACTCGTCGTCAGCACAAAGTGAGTGCAGCGAACTGAGCCCTTCAAGGGCAAGCACTATACAGTTAACCACCGCTCGGTACCATTCAGCTCTCACCAGAACGTGCTACGCACGCTCCACACCCGGTGAGTGCTCCCCACGTGACACATGCAATAAGCACTACAGCTTCAGGGAACGCTTTGCACTCGCTACAACATGCGCGATCAACGAGCGATGCACCAACAACCCTGCGGCGCAGATCACCGAGAAGTCTCCAGGCTTACAGTCACACCGAGAACTTGGAAGTGACGTTCCCCACGGGAATATGATAGCCCTACAAACCCTCGAGACCAGTTCCCTTCGAGGCTTCATTGCCAGGTCCTAGACATCAAGGTAACTCTGCGGAGTTTTCCTTTACTAAGGAAACCCCGTGGTTTCAGGATCTGGTTAAGGCTATCAAGGAGGCGGTAGGGCTTCCAGCACAACCCCCTTCCTCGGCGGTCAGAACCCCTGCGATTCCTTTGGACTAAAAGGGCGAAGATTCCCCCCCTCCAGATCCTCGACGCTCTTCATTTCCGAGGCAGACCCGATCCCCTCCCACGGTACACTCCTCCAGATATGAGGATTACCTGAGGAGTAAGGGTCCTACCACGCAGGACCCCACGTGGGAGAGGTTGGGCATGATTCCTATCGTGCCCAAGGGCAAGAGGAGGGAAGAGAGGAATAAAACTCCTCCTATGGGAGGTACTTTGCACCCTAAGCTGAGCAAGGGTTCGAGATCTCCAAGAGAGATCTCATACATGGAGCCCTACTGCTTGTCGCCCATAGAGCCTGCGGGATCATCTACCAAGGAGGCTTCAACTTCAGCCAGCGTGACTGATGGAGCAGGACCCGAGGTCACAAGGACTTTGGGAAAACCCTCTCTTCTCCTGGATTTCATTGCTCCACGATGCAAAGAGAGGAAGGACTCCAAGACCATTCCTAAGAACTGGCGGCCTATTGGTGACTGTCAGCCTCAAAGGAATAGTCTAAGGGTCCAACCACTGCAACGAGTGTATCCCACAGTGGTTTGCCTCCCAGATCATCAAAGACCCCAGTTGTCAAACTCCACCCTCCTCGAGCTGCTATGGGTGCTAGCTCGGGTGAGGAAGTACCCTTTGACGACGGATCTGACCACTCAGATGGGGCCTTACCGCCGGCCTCCAGCCCAAAGGTGTATGCACTGGAGCAAAAGAACTCGGATAGAGTTTTTGTTCAGGTCCTTTCGTGCGTTCGCCGCGTGAACAACCTCGGGGAACCAGACTAGGTGCTACGCGAGGGCCAAGACACGGTTCTGGATCTGTTCTTCGACGCCCCGAAACCCACCAAAACCAGAGTATCCCTACTCTGGTCTAGGGGGTTGAACATGGCGAGGAAGCGAGCGTATGCCCAGGTAGCTGGCTCTACGCACTCACTCAGAGCGGCTGATTCCTCCAGGCTACTTCTTTCGCCGTACATCAGGCAGAGGAAGTATACTGAGGTGATTAATGACGATCCCTCAACTCTACCGCTCGATCCTAAGATTGTGTCACTCACACCGGGTTACACCATCGAGAAGCTAGCGAACCTTTCAGTCGAGTTTTCTGCGGCTGACGCCTGCCAACATGGAGCAGGTTGCAAAGTGTGCTTTCCAATTCGCCTCATGGTTGGATTATTGGTTGGGGATAGTTGGCTACCTCATCAAGAACGAGGGCTTCTCGTCGACGAAGACAAAGGAAGCCCTCCTCTTCCTTCCTTCTCTCAGGGGCCAGGACCCTTGATTTTTTTACGTAGAATGTTGTCAACCAATGGGCCAACTGGATCTTGAGGTGCTGAGATGCAGTGGCCTCCAGATTCCAGAAGCAGCTGCTGAAGAGGGAGACTAGGAGACTCCGCAACGCTCTGATGGATGGCCGTACGCTGTTCGCGGGAGCCAACATCGAGGCTGAGGCTGAGCGTTGGAGGAAGGCAATCCACGACTCTCCTTCAGCGCACGGTAGCTCCCTGTAAGCCTCCTCGGCAGCAGCAACAACCGCAGAGAACTACAACCGCCAAGAAGGACCAGAAAAACTGCTCCCAAGAAAAAGACGACGCAACCTCAGGAGCCTAAGGGTACCTTTTGTCCAAAAAGATCCAAAGGCTTCAGAGGCAACAGCAAGAAATTCCAGCAACGCTCCCGCTAGGGAGGGCAATCCCCCGACCTGTCCACCGGTGGGGGAATGCCTGAGCAGCAGATGCTGACAGTGGATGGAACTGGGAGCGGACCCCATGGTCCATTTCCGTTCTCAGAATGTGATATATCGTCCCTTTCATCAACTATCTCCCTCTCTATTCTCATCCACTATAGACACCAGAATCCTACGTTCGGGATCCGCGAAAGACAAGGCCAGAATCCAGACCATGTTGGAGAAGGACGCTCTCCAAGAGATCGAAGATGGGTCCCCAGGCTTCTACAGTCACATTTTTCTTGTGAAAAAGGCATCTGGAGGCTGGAGACCAGTCATCGACCTCTCTGCACTGAACGGGTTTGTTGAACAAACCTTGTTCAAGATGGAGACCTCTCAGACGGTCAGACAGGCAATCAGACCACGGGATTTCATGATCTCAGTAGATATGAAGGATGTGTACTTCCAGATCCAAGTCCACTCAGTGTCAAGGAAGTACCTCCTCTTTATGTCGGCAAATTGGATATACTAATTCAAAGTGCTGTGCTTCGGCCTGTAGAGAGCACCCCAAGTGTTCACAAGGCTCTTCACCTTAGTGTCCGCATGGGCTCACAGCCAAGGGATACACCTTCTCATGTACCTTGACGATTAGCTGATACTGCCAGACTCGAGAGAAACCTTTCTTCTCCACTGAGACAAACTTCTCCAACTTTGTCAGGATCTGGGGATCCTGATAAACTATGAGAAATCACATCTAGAGCCAGTACAAGAAATGGTATAAATAGGGATGAATATCAAGATCAGACTAGGCAAGATCTTCCTGTCCGAGGAAAGAGTAAGAAGGTTGAGGAATGTAGCTCAACCATTCTTCTCAGAGACCATGCTACCAGTTCGTCAATGGCAACAATTGCTAGGGCACCTAACCTCTCTCGAGAAGTGAGTCCCACATGGCAGACTTCGTCTAAGGTCTCTACAGTGGCGACTAAAGTCTCAATGGGCACAACAGGAGGACTCACCTGCCACGCTAGTGCCGATAAGTCCAGAGCATTAGAGAGACCTGGAGTGGTGGGTGTCCGACACCAACCTCTTCAGGGGCGTTGATCTCCTCTCTCCTCCCCCGAATTTGATGCTCTTCAGAGATGTGTCAAAAGAAGGGTGGGGGGCTCACCTGTCACATCTGACAGCTTCAGGCCTATGGTCAGAATCCAAAAGGTCATGCCACATAAACCTCCCAGAGAAGAGGGCAACATTCCTGGCCCTCAAGACCTTCAAACAGCTCCTTTCAGGTCACACAGTAGTGCTGATGAGTGACAACACTACGGTAGTGTCCCACACGACCGTAATATTGTACCAATGTTAACCGACTACCTTCCTTTCCAGTTGCCATATGAGCAGGCTGTCAACCTGAAGGATGACGAGGTGACAGGAACCCTCAGCCACAACTCCAATGAGTATCCTGAGGCTTCCCAGGACAGTGGACCAGCCAGTTAGACCCGGACTACCACCCTACTGAAGGCGAGTCCCTACTAAAGAGGACGTAATGGTTTGTATTCTGTGTCAAAACAAATAACAAATTAAGAAAAGGAAAATCAAGAAAAGGACTATGTAATCGATAGGTTCCATTGGCAGGTTCCTAAAATGGACCTCACCAGACTTAGGAATGCTAGGTTGGATGAATCCTCGCTCTTCAGTAATGACAACGTTGAGCGGGCAGCAGAGTGCTGGAGAAAGTCCAACCAGGACTCTCTCCTCCAGAGGGCCATGACATCGAGGTCCTATGAAGCAGCTCCCCCTCCAAGGAAACAGCAGACCTGCAAGACTGCAGGCTTGTTTGAGAATGTGTCCAAGAAGCCTTATCCTGCCAGGGACCAGAAGGGAAGTAAGTCCAATCGTGGAGGCAGAAGAGGTAGAGGTGGCAGTCGAGAACGCTTCCGCTATGGATGGCAATCCTCCCACTCATCCACCAGTGGGGGAATGCTTGCAAAACTGGTGGCAAAGATAGTTGCAGCACGGGGCCATACCCTGGACAATCTCCTTGATTCCTTCAGGGCATCGCGTCGCATTGATGCAATTTCTCCCTTCATTGACTCAGAATCCAGTTTCATTGAGCTCCTACACGAAGGGATTTGTGAAAGAGCTGGCCCTCCGAGCTGAAGTCCAGACCATGTTGGAGAAGGGTGCTCTCTAGGAGGTCCTCGATGAGTCCTTAGGCTTCTTTAGTTGACTCTTCTGAAAAAGGTATCCGGAAGCTGGAGACCTGTCATCGATCTCTCAGCTCTGAACACGTTTGTTGTACAAACTCCGTTCGGAATAGAGAGAGCATGCACGGTCAGACAAGCTGTTGACCACAGGACTTCATGTGCACTTTGGATCTTAAGGATGTATACTTCCAGATCCCAGTCCATCCGTCATCAAGGATGTATCTAGGGTCATTTACGACAACAGTCAACACCAGTTCGAGGTGCTGTGCTTCGGTCTCTTAACAGCACCTCAGGTTTTCACAAGAGTATTTACTCTAGTGTCAACCTTGGCTCACAGGATCAGCATTCGTCTACTAAGATACCTGGACGAATGGGTGATTCTAGCTGACTTGGTGGCAACCCTTCTTCAGCACCGAGACAGACTCCCCACATTTTGCCAAGATCTGGGGATCGTGGTAAATTTCGAGAAGTCATCCCTGCTTCCTTTTCAGAAACTGGTATACCTAAGTATGATCATCAACACTAGCCTGCAGAAAGACTTTCCATCAGATGATAGATTCCAGAGGCTGAGAAAGGTGGCAAGCCCCTTCCTCCAAGATGCTCGCTCTCCCAGCCCAGTGGTGGTTATGTTTCATAGGTCACCTGACATCCCTGGTCCGTCTAGTTCTCAACGGCCACCTCTGAATTTGATTCCTTCAGTGGCAGCTAAAATCCTGATGGGTTTACCATGAGGACTCCCCAGATATGCTGGTCCTGATGGGACCCGAGCAGTGGACGGACCTGAGGTGGTGGTTGGCAGACGAGAATCTCCACCGATTCGGAATTGATGCTCTTTTCTGATGCGTCAAAAGAAAGGGGGGGGGGGGGGGGATTGGCCACATGGTGCACCACATGGCCTTGGGGCTCTGGTTAGAGTACGAAAGCTACCAGCATAAAAATCTCTTAGATGAAGGCACCCTTTCTAGCCCTACAACAGTTCCAGGCGGGTCACTCAGTGGTGTTTATGAGCAGCAACACCACAGTAGTGGCTTACGTAAACAAGCAATGCGGTACTTTTTCGCAGCTCCTATGCCATTTAGCAGTGGAGATGCTAAGAGGGGCAGATGACAACTCGGTTTCCCTATCAGCTCACTTCATTCCTGGCAGGCGGAATGTGCTCACGGACAATCTGAGTAGAGTGACTCAGATAGTGGGCTCAGAGTGGTCTTTGAATCATTCAGTAGCCAACAAAGTCCTGAATTTGTGGGGTCCCCCCGATGGTAGATCTGTTTGCGACGTCCCTGAACAACAGACTCCCTCTATTGTTCTTCAGTTCCAGATCTTCAGGCCCTCTGGCAAGATGCATTCCAACAACAGTGGGAAAACATAGACATTTGCGCCTTTCCCCCTTTCTGTATGATGAGAAGAGTACTCAACAAGACCAGATCAATAGAGAACCTGTCAATGACCTCATACCTCCGCTATGGCATCATGCTGAATGGTTCCTGGACCTTCTTCAGCTTGTTACAGAGATCCCAAGAGAACTCCCTCGACGACACGTTTGACTTAGATAGCCACACGTGGGTATCTTCTACAAAGCCGTAGCATCTCTACGACTTCATGCTTGAAGACTATCCTGCATCTCCTCTCGTAGAGAGGCTTTTCGCAACAAGTTACGAAAAGGATGTTTGGATATCTGCCCTCTACCAGGCTAAGTGGACTATCTTCTGTGGTTGGTGTCGTGGAAGGGGTATCTCTCCACTCGATACCACTACAATATTCCATTAATAGTGGAGCTTATTGTATACTTTCAGGAGGAAAACCTTCTCTCTGTCTCAGTGGTGAAAGGCTATTGCTCAGCCTTGATCCTCACTTGCAGAATGAAAGGAGTTAATATTTCCTCTCCGTTGGATGTCATCTCCAATAAAGAGTGAAATGGTTTGTATTTGGTGTCAGAACAAATGACAAATTTTAAAATGATTTGTATTATTCCTAATGATATAACCCTTGAGCTCTTTATACCAAGTCCTGCCTGCAATGAAAAGTGATGAGACAAAACTGGTGTGTGTGAGCGGGGTAGCTGGTACTACCCCCTAAACCCCCCCCCCCTCACTAGTGGTGGGATAGTTACACCTTGCTAATAGTCTTATGGCTAGTCTTCTAGCTTTGCTGAAGGTATATTCCTAATAAAGACCTCAAGGTTTGTATCGATAGAAAAAATCTAATTTTTTAGATTTGTCATTTGGTATTTATATTTTTTTTAGCTTTGAAACTCATTGGATTCCTTGACACCAAAGAGAAATCTTAACTTGTGTCTCTTGAAATTTTTTGTTTGCCACTTGAGGTCTTTTCATATCATAAAGAACCATTGCACCATAACTTGAAGTTGATACCAAAGTTTTTACGTTTAACCTGTTACATGTAGCCTAATGAGCAGTATAATGCATAGGTTTATTTTGAAGGTGGTTTTCAAGCAGATTCCATTGGGAATCATATTATGAAATTATCTTTTTGCCAACAGATTATGTATACAGTGGTGACTCAGCCAGTTTAATACAGAGAAAGCATCATAGGTATGTATACAATAGGGCAATCACACTGTTTTCCATTTTGTGCACTATAACATATTCAAGTACCTGTACAGTGAACCCTCGCTACTTCGCGGTTCGACCATCGCGGATTCACCACTTCGCGGATTTTTTCCATAACCCATATATATACAGTAATATATATATATATATTTATGTATGCATGTATTTATGTATATATGTAGGTATGTATATGTGTATACATATAAATATATATATATATATACACACACACACACACACACATATATATATATATATAGATATATATATATATATATATATATATATATATATATATATATATATATATATATATATATATATATATATATATATATACATATATATACTGTATATATCTATATATATATATCTATATATATATATCTATATATATATATATCTATATATCTAAAGTAGGAAGATGTGATGTAGTTCTAAGGGAAAAGTATGGGAAATATGTCTGGGTAATAAGCAAAGCTCTACCTCCAGTTTGTTTCTACATTATGATCAGAGATAAATGTAAACAAAACATTGGTTGCCATTTTTTATCGTGCTTTTTAGCATGTTTAGGAAATGCATGATATAAAATCACCTTTAATATTGGTGCCTGTTTTAGTTTAGGGTACTGTAGTACATGCATTAAGTGTTCTGTACATTAAAGGGTAGTTTGTTAACAGTACTACGTACAAGGGAAGGTTTTAAAAGTCTGAATATACATGTTGAATAAATAGGTAAATATGGTGTCACTACTTCGCGGATTTTCACCTATCGCGGCCGCGACTGGAACCTATCTACCGCGATAAACGAGGGTTCACTGTACATAAAAGAACCTTGGTTCATAGACATCATGAATTAAAATGGCAAATCAAAATTCCCAATCTAGAACCATGAAACATTGAGTCATGAATATTATTGTAATCCTGTTCACTAAAACCTAAACAGAACATAATATTACTGTACTGTACAGTATACGTATGGCACAATGTAGTTATTTTGAAGGGTGCTTGTTTAAATGAGAAAAATTATCAAACCTAGAAAAAGCAAATGTGAAAAGTATCTTTCCTTACAGTGGTCGTTTTATCTGCAACTTCGATGTTTTCTACTATCCATTTGATGTCCAAAAATGTCTGGTTTTAGTTCAACTGGCATCTGTGAAGAAAGACTTGGTTGCTTTTGATAAAAACACAGTCAGCATCCATTATAATGATACAAGAAGTTTCGCCGAGTATTTCTTGGGTAGTTTTGAAATATTTGTTATTGAAACAGGAATGAAAGATAGCTACAGTACTTTACAGGTTAACATTCAAGAGGTTTATTCAATTTTTTTTACACCAAACTACAGTTGAATGTATTAATGTTAGATGTACAGTATAGTGTTACTGCATGTACCTTGATTCAAGTAAAGTTGAAGTAGAATGTTTATAAATATGTTTTCATCTAATCATCTTCATTCAGCATTGCACATCTTTATTGCAATCCCAGTTATCCATCACAATGCATGATGCTTTGGTGCTTATGACCTTTTTTAGAGATTTGTTTGGTAAGTAAAATCTTGAGCAGATTTTTAAGTTTTTCCTTTGGTGTTTTTATTACATTTATTTTATTGTATAGAAATATTTGATTTTGCTTATAGTTGTCTCATGTTGTAACAGATGCTTAAAATTTGCGGAATGATTCATATTTTGATTTCTCGTAATCCTTCTCAAAGGTTTTGTTGTTCTGTCAGGTTTGACTTTCGACTTACAAACAAATAGACAAAGCATATTTTAATTACTTGACATAAGTAATGTACAATAGTTATTAATCGATAGTTTTTTTTGCTTTAATATATTTCTTGCATCAGAGAACTTTTTGCACTTATTATTTTAACCAAAAAATTTACTATTCTTAATACAGTAATTGTTCTATATACTTTGTGACATTGAATATACAGTAGTAAGAAAAGTTTCATCTGTGTTCGTATGAAATAAAAAATGTCATAGTTTTTTGTTAGGAATTAAAAGAAAATTCAAGCTAATAATATGTACAGACTAAATATTCTAATTACCTGGTGTGCCCAATTTCTAAACTTAACTTTTTCCCAGATTCAGTTGGAACTACGAAGGCGATGGACGGTCATAGTTTTGAATGTCTTTCTTCCAACATCAATGTTGCAAATCATAGGATATTCCACATTGTTCATAGATTTTGCCACACTGGATGTAAGTACTGTATAAATTGTTGATTGATATTTTATTTAGAATGATTTTGTACCAAGCATCTCGCAAGTATCCAGAACAATGATGAAAGGGGCTCTTTATTTACAATCTCTTATTATTACAATTTCACTACCTAAACTTGTGTTGGCATTGTCATATAGTGTAGTACTGTATTTGATAAAAGTTAACAATGTTTCAAGTGCCCATTCATTATACTACATGGTGTGAAAACATTGAAATGAAGCCATTTTCCTTATTCTTTAAAAGTTGTTTGGGTTTATGGTAACACTTTCTATATTGCTTTCTAATGGTTAATAGAAGTAATAGAGAAGGCCAGGGTAGTAAAGTGTTAAATGTAATAGTCATTGGAGAGAGTCTATCATGTCACTCATACTGAGAGGTGAAACTAACTTTAAAATCCCCCAGATAAAGTTTGCAGGATTAAGTATTTCTTTGTTATGTACCCTAATTTTACAATAGTTATAAAAGTATAAATGTGTGTATATTTCATATGACTCAGAAAACTAAAGATTTTTTAGTTTTCATAAATTTGTTTGTCACTGCTGGTTGATTTTCGTAAATCTATTCCTGCCCTATCATCATCATCATCATCATCATCATCATCCACACTATAACCCTAATTGGGAAAGCAGGATGCTATAAGCCCAAGGGCTCCAATAGGGAAAAATAGCCCAATGAGGAAAGGATACAGGGAAATAAATAATCCACAAGAGAAGCAATAAACAAATAACTACAACATTTTAAGAACAGTAACAACATTAAATTAGATCTTTCACATAACTATAAACACTTCAAAAAACAAGAGGAAGAGAAATAAGATAGAGCAGCATTCCCAAGTGTACCCTCAAGCAAGAGAACTCTGTTCCAAGACAGTGGAAGGCCATGGTACAGAGGCTATGGCACTAGCCAAGACTAGAGAACAATTATTTGGTTTTGGAGTGTCCTTTTCCTAGAAGAGCTGCTTACCATAGCTAGAGTGTTTCTTCTACCTTTACCAAGAAAGTAGCCACTGAACAATTACATTGCAGTTTGGTACTCTTAGTGTTGTTAGGTGTATGAGGGCAGAGGAGAATGTGGAAAGAATAGGCCAGACTATTCAGTGTATGTGTAGGCAAAGACAAAATGAGCCGTAAACAGATAGAGGGCTCCAATGTAGTACTGTCTGGTCAGTCAAAGGACCCAATAACTCTCTAGTGGTAGTATCTCAATAGAAGGCTGGTAAGTCTTAAATAACCTAATTACAGTAATCCAAAACTACCAGTTTATAGCATACAGTTAGCAGTGTGTGATTGGTAAAAATACACTGTCATTGAAAGTCTAAAGAAATACAATATTCGGAGAATTGATAATTTACTACAGTATAACTAAATCAAGATACGATTTTAAAATTTGGAAATCAATTTTTATAAAGGGATTAATTTAGGCGTTTATAATTTTTTGATGCAATACTTGAGTGATGTATGTAGAAAACAAAATTCTTAGACTTTGCTTGCCATTCACATTTAAAAAATAAGATATAGAAATGTGTAAAATATTATTATCCAAATACAGTTATCTTATTTGCCTTTGAGTAAAGATGGTGGTTGAAAAACAAATGAATTTTGTATACTGAAATAATTTCTTTTTAATGATGAACTTGGTATATTGTACTTTAAATTTATTAATATAATTTAATGTTTTCTTTTACTAGGTTCGGTTAGCTGTTAGCTTGACGACTCTATTGGTGTTGTATACACTATTCAACAATACTTCAGATTCCTTACCGGTGACTGCTTATGTTAAAATGATTGATATTTGGTTCTTCTTCTGCATTTTTCTGTTATTCAGCACAACAGTGATTCATGTCATTGTTGAATGCTTAAGAAGAAAGAATGCCATCACCGTTGTTCATCCTCTCTATAAGAAACCGAAACCAAAGCAACTGGCAAAATTGTCTTCATTAACTTACAACTTTCTCTCCATCATTCGAGTTATAATCATACCAACGGTGGTTATTTTATTTAATTTAATCTATTGGTCTACACTAATCTTGAAGAATAATTAGTGCATCATAAGTTCACAATCATATTTTTTGTGATAAATTGAGTACACAAAAGTAATCTTGTATTTTAGATGGAAATTAAGCATGAAAGTTGTAAGGGGAAATTCAGGATAGGAAGTTAACACCTGTACCTTTAATGTTTCAATGGATATTTTCTGAAAACTGTTCAAGACAGATATTTCCTAAGGTATCAATGAAATTTATAGACAATATTTTAACTAAAATCTGATTATGTCGTATTCAGCTTCGTATAAACTTAAGTTTATTTATTTTCAGCTTCATCTGAGCATTATCTATATTTCAGGTTTTAGTACTACTCAACTTTCTCTTTTAATAAACCAAAAAAAGTAAATGCAATTCACCAAGAATATCCTACGAAATCCCTTTGAGACCACGATCAATATTTTGAGTCTACTGTTATTTCTGGTGAGTTGATTTTGTGTCTATTTTATAATACTGTATAGTTCTGTCAATATTACTAAATTTGTTCAAGTAGTTATGGTACCAATGATAGTAGGTAATGTAACCACAAAAGTGAATTGCAAAAACACCTTTTTTATTTGTGTAGTGTTAACACACACCATCTACTGTATAGCATAGTGTTGTCTTGTAAATTTCTAGTCCTTTCTGTTCTTATTCTTTGTTGGAGACCATGAGTAGTTTATCCTTAATATGGAAATGAAGTAATAGTTAATTTACCTTTTCACTCTCTCAATGAAGAAGGTTGGGTTCCATTAGAGAGAGAGAGTACAATGTCATACACTGCGTCAGAACCTCCATTTATTTTTTCTTTACAAGATTCATCTTGGGAAGCAATTATACCACTGGGAAATTAAGTTGGAGGGTGAGATGAAGATCTGTGTGGTATGTTAATATACATAGAAGCATAGAATTACATAGGACCTAAATAGCATAGCATATTGTTATACAACTGGGAGGAGTAATTTATGTTTGCTCCTTCAGTAACAAACCTTGCCTTATTTATACGGATTATCCTTTAGGCGAAGCTGAAACTAGCCATGAGACTTTTTAGCGAGGTGGAAATACCGTACTGCTAGTTAGCAGTAAGGGGTAGGAGTGGGACCTGAGGTACCCAGCACACACCTTTGTATACTGAACACTTTTTTTCTTTTGGCTGAGAGAGAGCAGACATGCTCTCTCCCATAACAACTGTTTTTACTGGCCTTTGACATTTTCTTTTTTCTTCTTAATTATGTTTATATACAGTATATATTTGAACTATATATATATCCATCCATCCATATACCAAGGCACTTCCCCCAATTTTGGGGGGTAGCCGACACCAACAATGAAACAAAACAAAAAGGGGACCTCTACTCTCTATGTTCCTTCAGCCTAATCAGGGACTCAACCGAGTTCAGCTGGTACTGCTAGGGTGCCACAGCCCAACCTCCCACATTTCCACCACAGATGAAGCTTCATAATGCTGACTCCCCTACTGCTGCTACCTCCGCGGTCATCTAAGGCACCGGAGGAAGCAGCAGGGCCTACTGGAACTGCGTCACAATCGCTCGCCATTCATTCCTATTTCTAGCACGCTCTCTTGCCTCTCTCACATCTATCCTCCTATCACCCAGAGCTTTCTTCACACCATCCATCCACCCAAACCTTGGCCTTCCTCTTGTACTTCTCCCATCAACTCTTGCATTCAACACCTTCTTTAGCAGACAACCATTTTCCATTCTCTCAACATGGCCAAACCACCTCAACACATTCATATCCACTCTAGCCGCTAACTCATTTCTTACACCCGTTCTCTCCCTCACCACTTCGTTCCTAACCCTATCTACTCGAGATACACCAGCCATACTCCTTAGACACTTCATCTCAAACACATTCAATTTCTGTCTCTCCATCACTTTCATTCCCCACGACTCCGATCCATACATCACAGTTGGTACAATCACTTTCTCATATAGAACTCTCTTTACATTCATGCCCAACCTTTTTATAATAATCTAATGTGGTGTTTTTGTAGGATCTGGAATGAATTAGACTATTTACATGCAAAAGGCAACTCATAAGACGAAGAAATCATATTGCGAAAGCCACTACAGAACCAATTAATTTTGTGTTGTGAGGCATTACTGTACAGTGGAACCTCTACACACGAATGTATCTACATCCAAATTTTCCAACATCCGAAGTAAAATTCGAGCAATTTTTCGACTCCACCCGAATTTTATTTCGACATGAAGTAAGCAATTTTCGTCGTACCGGTTGTATCCGAATTTTTCGACACGCGAAGTACTGTACAATTCGAACACGTTCCTACTCTACACCCGAAGTAAACAATACAGTGGTACCTCTACATACGAATTTAATTCGTTCCACAACCAACTTCGGATGTAGAAAATGTTCGGATGTAGAAACGAATTTTCCCATAAGAATACATGGTAATTCATTTAATTCGTTCCTCAGCCTAAAAACCCATAATAAATCCTTAATAAATGGCTACACATAATTACACATAACAACAACATAACTGCATAATATGAAAGAAGCATTTAAAAAAGATAATTATAAAGAAATAATTAATAAAAAATGTGTTTTATTGCCACTTTACCTTAGAGACAGGCCAACGCAGGTGTAGGATTTGCTACGCCAGGAGATGGACGATCGGCGAGAAGGTAGACATGGTGTTAACATGTTCTTTAAATAAATACTCTCTCTCTCTCTCTCTCTCTCTTGTTCTTCTTCACTGTTAGTGTTAGAGACGTCTATTAATTTTTTTCTGAGAGAGAGAGAGAGAGAGAGAGAGAGAGAGAGAGAGAGAGAGAGAGAGAGAGAGAGAGAGAGATTAAACAAAAATGAGAGATTAAACAAAAATGTGTTGTGTACATATGATTTTTAACAGCGTTAACGAGTTGAAAGACAGTTAAATGTAACTAAAAAAACAATATCAGCGAATCTGAATTCCTTTATTAACTAAAACAAATATTGATACAAACACACTCGTGTGCGTATGCGCAAACACACACACGCACGAGGAGACACGATCGGCGAGGAGGCAGAGATGGTGACTGCGATAACATACCGTAACTTACACTACGGAAATTTTAATCTAACTTAGCTTATTTATTTTTTTTTTTTTTATATTTCATATTTTTTACATTTTTTTCTTTTAATTTTTTATTTTCATCACTTTCAGTGACGAGTTACGGTATGTTATCGCAGTCACCATCTCTACCTCCTCCCCCACCGTCTCTCTTACTGCGTAGCAATTTTTGCACCTGTGTGTGTGTTTTTGCATACGCACACGAGTGTGTTTGTATCAATATTTGTTTTAGTTAATAAAGGAATTCAGATTAGCTGTTATTACTTTCTTAGTTACATTTAATTGTTTTTCAACTCGTTGACGCTGTTAAAAATCATATGTAGGCTACTCTAAGCACATTTTTGTTTAATCTCTCTCTCTCTCTCTCTCTCTCTCGGAAAAAAAATAATAGACGTATCTAACACTATAACAGCGAAGAAGAATGAGAGAGAGAGAGAGAGAGAGAGAGAGAGAGAGAGAGAGAGATTTTATTTAAAGAACATGTTAATGTTATGTTTAGAGAGAAATAGAAAAAGAGAGAAGTCTTATTTAAAAGAGCTTGTTAATGCTATCATGGTTTTCTTTGCTTCACTTTTTTCTTTCTTTCTGTTCATCACGCTGGCCCTTCTCACAAATGATCGTTGCCAATAATCTCTTTGTCCTTTATCCCTATCAACAAAAGGCGTTCTATCTCTTCCAGGGTATTGCTAAGATTTTCTTGTAATAATGGTGATCCCTTTCGATGGTTATTTGCTTTAATGGCTGCCTTCAGCTTGATGATCCTCGAGATCATAGGCCTATTCCGGCCATACTGTTTAGCCATACAGTATCACTCACATGCACACTGCTCTCATGTTTTTCTATAATTTCTTGCTTCAATTCTAATGAAAGAATTGCCTTCTTCCTGTACTGAAACTTAGCTTCTTAGGCACCATGATTATAGGTAAAATCAAAAAGGAAATGTGAGAAAAGGAAGAAAATAAGCACTATTAATAACAGACCAAACAGAGGACAACCGCACGATACACACAAGAATAGAGAACTGAGCACTCCACGCTCAATGGCGTAATGTTTACTTCGTGTGTCGAAATAAAATTCGGATGTAGAGTCAAAAATTTGCTCGAATTTTACTTCGGATGTTGGAAAATTCGGATGTAGATACGTTCGTGTGTAGAGGTTCCACTGTACGTAGATGGTACTCATAGCGCCGGATGTATTTTTTATTTTCGCCGATAGAAGGCAGCATTTCTACCTCGGAGGGACCCTCAATTAGCGTGGCTTGGGACATTCCTCTGTTCTCGTCGGCTTCGTGTGGTTGTGCCCTGTGCGTTCTGCTATTAACTGTGTTTTAATCGTGATTTTTTACGTTCATCCTTTTACGGTATTTTACGTAAATCATGGGTCCTAAAAGGCTTAGTTTCGCAAGTGGTGGTGGTAGTGGTGAGAAAAGGAAAAAGGAAATGCTTTCTTTAGAAGTAAAGCAAGGAATTATTGAAAAGCATGAGTGAACTTGCAAAAAAACATCACGACGAACTTACTACAGAGGAGCTCAAGGAACTCCATGCTATGTCTGAGCACATGAGTGATGACAGAGAAGGGATCGAGGAGGTAGAACATGTGTTAGGTTCGGCACAAATAAAAGAAGTGTTAGGAAAATATCAAGACGTGGTCGACTTATCGAAAAATACCATCCAAAGAAATTGAAGGTTTGTCATGTAGTTGCGCAGTTTGATGATGTTTCCCTAACTTATTTTCGAAACATTCTGAAAAGCTGTACCAAGCAACTTTCTATCGATATCTTCTTTAAAAAAACTACGAAGCGAACTCGTGATGAAGAGGAAGGAAGTGGTTCAAAGAAAACGGCAGAGTGAAGTGAAAGAAAGTGAAACAAAAAAACGGCAAAGATTGAAGAGAAAAAAATTCAATCAATTTTAAGTGTAGAGTGAAAGTGATTAAAATTAATCATCAAAAAGAAAAAAAGAAAATTTAAAAAAAATATAAAATAAAAAAATAAAAATAATAAATAAGCTAAGTTAGGTTAAAGTTCACTTAGTGTAAGTTAAAGTAAGTTACGGTAGTGTACGTTTATCGTAGTCAACCTCTCTACCTCCTCGCCGCCCGTCCGTCCCCTCTCTGCGTAGCAAGACCAACACCTGCGCTAGACTTTCTAAGGTAAAGTGACGCTAAAACCCGTTTCTTATTTATTATTTCTTGATAATTATTTTTTTTTTACATGTCTATTATCTAATTTAGAGTGCATATTGTCATGTGTAGTAATTTATTAAGGAGTTATCATAGGTTTTTGGGCTCAACCACGGATTAATCCTATTTCAATGTATTCTTATGGGAAAATTCGTTTCTACATCCGAAGTCGGTTGTGGAACGGATTAAATTCGTATGTAGAGGTACCACTGAACTGTATTTTACCCAAAATTCTCATGGAGGGAGATTTTCCCTCCAAGCAGTAACTCCCTGCTCCTCCTCCTCCTCCTCTCATTTCTCGTATGCCAGCCATGACTGCTGAAAGGTAAAGTGCGAGTTAATTTACAATACTTTGTGTTTATTTCTTATATCATGGGTTATAATCTGTTCTTATATAACATTAAAAGCCTTTTAAAATGTATATATGTATTTATAGGCATGTGGAATGCATCAAGTGAATTCTTTTTTATTTCTTATGGGAAAAACTATTTAGAGGTTTACAAGCTTACTCCTGGAATGGATTAAACTCTTATCCCGAGGTACTACTGTAATACGAAAAACAAAGGCCCCTCTGGACCTTGTTACTGGAAAAACAAGTACCCTGGGTGATTCCTCCCTAGCTGTACTATATTTGATCTTCTTTTGAGGTGGCATCTCGCTCTCCTTTCAGATTTAATGTACTGTATATCTATGATTGATGGGTTGTAATAATCAAGCTATCTCATTATAATATGAAAGTACAGTACTCTACATTTTTCTTATGATTGATTAATTGATTTAAGGTTTTCTGGCATTATTTTTCTCATGAATACCCATTAATCAGTACATTGCCCTCTAACCATCCCAATCCCCAGAAAAGGCAAAATGGAATGAGGGCACATGGTGTAGCAGGGACTTTCATTGGTACTAAAAATTAGTGTGACTAGAAAGCAGTTTGTTCTGTCACTAAATACCAAACCCTTTTGCTAGTTATTAGGGAATATACTTTCAGCGAAACTGGAAGACTAGCCATAAGACTTTTAGCAAGGTATAACTACCCCACCGCTAGTTAGCAGGGGGTAGGAGGTATTACCGGCTACCCCCCTCGCACACACCTGTGTGTTGTCTTGTCACTTTTGCTTTTGACTCGTTCGTCCGCTCTCCACCGCCTAACCTTTTTTGACTGGCCTTTGACTAATTTGTTCTTTTAGTTTTTAAATATTTTTTACTTGTGTGTGTTACTATTTAAGAGACGGTGTAATGCTTTGTTTTTCCTCGAGGGCAGGGAAAGCTTTTCTTATGATCTCTTCCCGTTTGATGGCGGACAACCCTTAGGTAGGAGGACTCCCTCACTTCCCCTAGCAAAGCGGCTCTGTCCTCCCCTGCAGGGGAGTCGTTCTCCGTGTTTGATGCACCTTCACCATCTTTGAGAAGGCTGCTTGCGGCCGACCCAGAGTTCAACTTCGGTCTTGCACATCTTCGCTGAAACAATCCACTCCCTTATTCTGTGATAGCAGCCACTGGAGGGAGTGCAAAGTCTGATGCATGTTCCTGCTCCTCCTGGGGCACCTTTTCCGTTCGCGGTTTAATTTCTTTCCTGAGGGATCTCTTCAGTGCTGACAACAACGCCCTCCCTCGTTCTGCAATGGCAGCCAGTGGAGGGAGTGCAAAGTCAAACATGTTCCTGCACCTCTCAGGGGACACCTTTCCTTTTCATGGGTTAGGTTTTCTCCCAAGTGGTTTCTTTATTGCTGACGATGACGCACTCCATCAAAGGTGGGGCCAAAGTCCAAAGCTTGTTCCTGCTACTCTTGGTGGACGCCTTTATCGTATGCAGGTTCGTTCCTCCTAGAAGTGGTCTCCGCCACGCGGGACTAAGAGAAAGCGTCTAGTTTCATCAATGCTTTTCTCTAGCTCCCCAGAACGTGAAGATGATGTTGCTGGCCCCCAGTGAGTTCGCCTAATTCCTCCTTCAGATCTTCACAGGAGCGCTCGTCACATTCCCGAGGGAGTCCTGACGACCCACGGAGTTTCGCAGACTTTGCACGAGCAATCTTCCTGTGATCTGAGAGATCTTGCCGACTGCAGAGACTACCGATGCAATCGCTAAAAAAACATCATTCAACGCTGCCCAGGCGATTCTACTTACCTGCTCGCGACAAGGTTCCAGTTCACGACTGTGAATGCCCGTCAGCTACCAGGTTCCTGTAATTTCAGTGCTTAACGATTCCTCTACTCGTGGTTGCCCTTATGTTTGCTACCACACTTCAGGACCAATGACGAGACAGTGCCGACCAACTCGTGAACAGGCTTCAGCTCACGTCAGAGTTTTCAAGATACTACTGCAGGCCAGCTTGTTACAAATCCTAGAATCGCAATCACTGTTCAGTATCACAGCGCTGCCCCGCTCATGACTTTACCTAGGTAAAGTTGCTCTTCGCCGTTAAGGAAGAGCAATCTTCCCGCTGGCGGGAAGAATCACTGATAACCAGTGACGAGTCTCGGAAGCGTTGACTGGAGGATTCATTGCTGACATCGTTCGACAGAAAAATTTTCTTGCGAGGATCACAGAGCACCACAGGTTACGATCTTCACTGCAAGCAGGCATATTGCTCTTCCCAGCGTGAGTCTTCTTCCCTACTTATACACAATAGTGCTCAAATGCTATTGCTTCAGCAATCGCTTTGTCGAGTCTCCTCTTCTAGACGACACACGCTATATTCTTTGTCCAGAACAAGAGTTAGCGCTACCTCATCAACACTAGCACTTGCAACCGTGGTAGTGCACAGAACTTCAATCTATGGTTTCTATGAGTAGCACTTACCATGATTTATAGTAGAGGCAGTTCAGCAAACACACCTTTCTTGGAACGTAACCCAGCACTCTCCCACAGTAGAAGGGGTACATTTACACTTGTCAGCCTTGTTGCTTAATACCTCACTCACCACTCGGAACTTCTTGTTATCACATTAGTTCAGTGGGAACGGATTCCCAATGCAATACATCTTATTGGAACTTCATCATAGGAGTTTCAGCTCTCTACACGACTACAAAGTGTCATGCACAAGCTTCTTCATCAGCTCACCAAGAACTCATCAGCTCACCAGTTCTTGGCAGCGCTCGCAAACGTTTGTCATAACACCACTACTATTATTACTAGTGGGCTGACGTGCTGTGGACCTTAGCGATCAGTCGGCTCCTCTGCTTCCTGTATCTAACCATGTAAGTCACTTTGTTTTGATATAAATGGATGATAAGATCTATGTTAGTTGCGCATGCACTCTTTCCCATACATAGCTGGATCTCATCAGGAAGGTAGGACATAGTACTACACAGTGATTGCCGCAAATAGAGTTCTTTAGATCACTTTTGTCTGCCGTCTCCCCCCTGTGATTTGGAACATGACTTAGGAAACTTAATTCTTCAGGATTATTTTCTCCAACTTCTCTCCACGAATTAAAGAACTCATCGGATCAGTTACATGGTTTCGGGTTCCGATTCCTGGTGATTTCCTTGCTCCATCATGCCTGCATAGAGCAACAGTCTCATAAGACATAACTCTTCCGGGTTATTCTTTCATCCCTATTTTCTAGGGGATTGAATCAGCTCATAATTACATTTATGAACTATAGCAAACATAGATTAAAATAATCCTCTCTTCGTACACCTTGTAACCGTCTGCTCAGGCTCACTCAGGACCTGTGCAAGAGCAACTTCGATCCTCCTCCATCCTCAAGGTACTCCACCTTGACCTTGGTCTTGTTCGTCTGCGTGCTGATGATGACGCTCTCCCTCGACCTGAGTTAACTCAACCAGCAGAGGGAATATGAAGTCCGAAGCATTGTCAGAGTTTCTTTAGGGATAACACCTTTTTCATCCGCAAGTTAGCTTTACTCCTTAGTGGTCTCCCCCCTCACGAGGCGTCGGGAATGGTCTTGTTTTCATCCATGCCTTTCTCTAGTCCCTTGAATGCGGGTGTCAGAAGGACGAAGAGGTAGCGCGTAAACTGGGGTCATCTACAATACCTCTCCTACGAGTTTTGATTACTCATCTCTTATTCAACCAGCGTGTTTCCTTTGGTCCTTGTAGCGAATCCTAATGTTGGATAGCACAGACCTCTCGCCAAACTCCCATGGGAATACCGAGTATCATTGTTCACATGACCAAGTTGAACAAAGAACTCTCCTGCAAGGGCTTACGCAAACAAGAATCGTTTCGTGAACCCCACCGGGTGTAAGAGTCGACTCAAGGGGAAGAATATCCATGGTTCAGCTAGAAAGACATGCGCACATCCTCCCAGACTCATCCACCTGTTGAGGTGCGAGGGCGGGTCTCTTCTATCTACATGAATCCAAACATCTGTATGGACATCTGAACTCAGGCTTTACATCATCCATGCATGAATACGTATTGCCACTACTCTAGTGATAGTGTGGAGTCCATTTGACTCTTCAGGGAGGAGACTCCTCTTGGGCTCAACAGTCAAAGCCTACTGCTCAGCTTTGAGCCTAGCCTTTGATGGAAAAGGGTTTTTCTCTTCGTTGGATTAGTCTATCCTCATATGGAGTCTCTAACATACCTGTTCTCAGCCGGAGGTTAGAGCTCCTACACAGTTAATTTACTGCAATTTAGGAAAGGAGCACCCTTGGTGCTTCTGTGTCAGACATCAGTTCTTCACCTGACACTTGAGACAACCTTCCTGCTCGCCCTGGCCTTGGCCAGAAGATTTAATGAGCGACATGCCCTTTCTTATGAAATCGTCGTTTTCCATTCTAGGGTTGGGGACAGTTAATGCTCGACTTTGTCCCTGAGTGTCTCCCCAGCCGCTTCTAAGCCCAGTGTGCCGCCGAGATGTTACCTCTTAACAAACTTCAGGAGCACGCCCCTGAGTGTTAAGAGGTTGTCAGCACGGGAAGGTTAATAGGAGTCACAGGAATTTTGATCTCGGGGTGGATTCACAAGGTCATGGAGCACCCCTCGAATCATGACTTTCCTCCACAACCGCAGAAACCAAGAGCTCATGATGTTAGGGGCATAAACACACACCTATTCTTCAAGGAAACTAGTCTGACACAGTTTCTTTGAGTGGGCGTGGGTACGTCAGACGACCTTCACCACCCATTTCCTGCAAGGCATAACCCACAGGATGAAGATGTTGTCCATCGTCCCAGTGGTGGCTACACAATAAGTGGTTTAATCACCTCGAGCTCCTTGATGGACAAGTAGCAGACAGTGGAGGGTGGCGTTACCAGGAATTAAGTCTGGGATGAATGATAAGAGTGACTGGCTTCTTTCTTTCATCTTCCCGTTTCCCAGGGCACAGCACCTACGGTGTGCTGCCTGAGCAGGCCTTCGCTGTATGCAGATATAACCACTACCCTTGTGTAACCTGATATATGCACATATATTTGTTACTTCCCCATACCTCCTTGGCGAGGTAGGATTGGGTAACATCTATGGTTGGTTCAAAGAATCCTGAGACTTCTGAGAACTCTCGGCTAAATAACTCGCATTGCTAGTATCACACAATCGCATAGATTGCTCAGGCCGCTAAAGTGTGCTATTGCTCAAAGTTTTAGTGAGGTGTCAGTTTTTTTCCGTAGCACGGGGGAAAAACCCGGGTCAAAAACCAGCCAGTTGGTTAGAACTTCCACCCACCTTGGGTGCGAGTCTTCCCTAATAGAGCGAAAGGGTTTGTATTTAGTGACGGAACTAATAACAAATTTATAGTAATTTGTATTTTTCCTAAAGATACAAAACTTGAGCTCTTTATACAAATTTGGCCTGCCATCACCTGTCCCCCTGCAAGTCCTTCCTGCAATCAAAAGGGACGAAACAACACCGGTGTGAGTGAGCTGGGGTAGCCGGTACTAAACCCCCCACTATTTAGTGGTAGGGTAGTTATACCTCACTAAAAAGTCTTATGGCTAGTCGTCCAGCTTTACTGAAGGTATATTCCCTAATAAAGAGCAAATACAAATTACTTTATATTTGTCTTTTCACAGTAGATAAAACAACTTAGGATCAATAGGTTTGTACAGTATATACAAAAATAAAGATAACTGTAACCTATGTTGGTAGCACAGAGAAGAAATATAGGATAGTATGAAAAAACAAAATTGATGCAAAACTAAATTTATGAAATAATTTGTCCTATATAATGTACAAGATGCACAAGTGTCACAGAGAGCTTTTTTACTTTTGAAATTCAGATCTCGAGACTAATAAAAAGAAAAAGGTGATGGACATTGAATGTCTCCAAATTACCAAGAACAGGTAAGAGATCTAGGAAAAAATATATATATAAAATATAAACGGAAATATTGACATCACAGAATTTCAGATGATATTTAAAATCATAGAAAAATACACTTCACTACTCTTAACAGATCCTTCCTATTCGAACATACCAGATGCTGGAATCATAACTTAAGCTTATTTTTAATTTTACAAGTACAGTAGTTATAATTATGACAATCTTTGAAGAATAATCATATCACTTTACGCTTACATTGTACCTGTACATGTGTAGACCTAAGGGCACAAGCAATTTTACCCAACATATATAAGTATTTTTATTTTCCAAACACCCAGCGACATTTCGTTTAATACTATTATGTGCATATAATATCAATATTTTGTGAATCTTTATAGGGGAGGTGCAGAAGACAATGGAACACTACAGGCACATTAACTAATATACTGTATAAAATCAAAACATGGCTTGATTTACAGACTATTAATTTATACAACCATTAGCTGTTGAACAGACACTTATACATATAATGAAAATCTTGAATGAGTAATTTTTCATTTACATATTTCAATATAGGAAAATTAATATTGAAAAGCCTTCAATTTACCTAATAATTTAGAAAAAAAAAAGATCTTATTTCTACATCTGCATTTAATCCTTACATCAGTAATTTCCTTTCTAACAAGGAGCCAAAAGATTTACAAAGTAAAATACCTATGTTGTCTTCAGCAACATTAGAAACTGTCTTTATACTCCATCCATAACAAACAATTAAAGCTTGGCTGATCTCATTTAGAACTGTCCCAAGTTGCTATGATATATATTCTTTCAATATAATAAAGGAATAAAAATTGATGACATTAATAATTAAGATGCAAAGCTCCTGGTAAACAAAATAATGGTAAATTTCTGTACAGAATATTTTTTGTTTCATAGAAACAAATTCTTGTAATTACTTATTATTAATGCAATTACACCTAGTCCAAGATGGCTAACCAACAGATATATTGGCATTATAAATAAAGAGGGGAGCAGTTAAATGTTAATTTCCCCCCCCCCCAAAAAAAATAAAACCATGTACCACCAAAAAATATGCCAATATGAAGGCAATCAAAATAATTTGGGGTTGATGTCCAGTATATTTAATTCATAGGAATTAACTATCATTTATTCATGACATTACTGCTACTGGCACTACTGTTAAACTCTTATTTGATATCTAAACCTGACTAGATTTAAGGTCCTATGATTGTCTATATGAATTTCCTGTCAATACTATTTAGAACCATTAGTCTCTCACTACTTGGGTCCAGGTGGTGGTTATACAAAATGGAAAAAGATAATAGAGCGAGTCATTAACAACCCACTACTGAGGCTTTCAAAAGAAAATTCCACTCAAAATACCTGGGTCATCTAATGAGAGTAACCTTGTATACCCTGATTATAATTTCCCTATGCAAAGCAAGATGATTTTTCTGGTAACCATTATCTATGTAACATCAAAGTTTGGAGCATTCTTGATTGATTTTCTGTTAACCATTATCTATGATGTTTGAAAAAGACAAAGTTTGGAGCATTCTTGATTGATATTATGAATTTAAGCCATATGGCTAGAGTTGTTTCAATTCTAATTTAATTTAACCTAGGGAAACCCTGCAATTGCACCATGAAACAAAAGTGAAGACAGTGGAAAGCAAGAACAGAGGTAAATTATAAGGCTAGTTGCTAGAGCTCTCCTCACCCAATTGGTTACCAATATCCAAGTCCTCCTCTTATAATTATTCAATTTCTCAGGAAGAAATATGCCTTCTCTTTAGCAAGCTTGTAGTTAAAAAAAAAAAAAAGCTAAAGGCTGAATTATGAAAAATGCTCAAAGTGTACTGATCAAACGTGAGCCTTCTATCAAGCACCCGACTAATAAAAACATTGCCAAGCAGCCAGCAGCATATTTCATTCCATTTACATCTTACGTGTGACGAGTTTTGCAAAATTATGTTCCTCAGTTTTCTTTATGACCTGGTTTCTAACCAAGATGCTACTCCTCAATGACTGAGAGAATGAATATGTTCCAGGATAACCTCTCAGTGTCATGGTTTACAAACAGCCTCCTTATGACTGATAAATTGTAAGTGAAAACTATTTCACTAATTTTGTAACACTTCAGTTACTGTATTGGTCTACCATCTTAGACTAGATATGGTGGCAATTGTAACAGTAATGTTTGTACTCCATAAGAACAATATTCTTTAATAACAAAAAATAAATAAATTCCAAATAAGTAACTTAACAAAATCAAGTTGAGATGAACTGCTAGCGCTTCCAAGCCTTTTCTGCACCTCCACACATACTGGGCTTTTAAATAATTTGTATTTTTCCTAACTACAAACCGGAGTCCTCCAAATAAGAGTATTTCTTCAGGAGCTGAAGACATACTGTTATTTAAAGGATGATGGTTTGTATATGAGTAGGAACAAATAGCTTTTACTTTTCAGGTGCAACAACCATGTACTTTTCAAAATAGTCCATTATAGTTTTTTAAGTACTCATAATGGCTCTGTAACCTAGATCACAACACCGACGTGACAAGATAAGTATCCTGAGCCCAAGTTTATACTTTAGTCTATCCAGTACGGGAAAAGAGAAAAATACACGCAAAGTAAGATCAAAGTGGACATCATGAAGTCTTGAAGAGAGGCTTTGTTCCCAGTGAATAAGAATGCAGCTCTGAAAAAAATAATTTATATCAATGAGCATTTTACTTCTATAAACATAACACTGATTTATTGAAGGATTGGTAACTTAATGTTCATGTGTATTTTCTCATGAATAAAGCGAGATGTTTTAATAAATTCCAATCAATTAACTTCATCTAATATTGCACATTATAACATAATTTATAGATGTTTCAAGCACACAAACCTACTGTATTTACAAACCATAATTTGAAGAGAAGAAACCCAGAAAAACAAGAATAAAACTGTTGTATATGAACAATATTTCATATAATTTGTTTAACTGAGGAAGTATACTTCCAATAATTGAAGTAGTTTACTGAAGGGAGAACTAGAAGAAAACTGGAATCGGTGTTATCTCCAAAAGCTGGGAAGTACAGTAGATAACATCAAGCTAATCTTGCATCAATATTATTCTTGAAATTTAGGAATAACACTGTAGACCATCTATTAATTAATTTTTCAAACATTATCACCATGAATTAGTGATTCAATACCATATACTATTTTATTCCCATAAGTGTGAAATACAATACAATTTGGGTGTACCAATATTTTCATCTCTACAAGTTCTTCATTTATACTAAAATAAAAAAAACTTAGTAAATCTATTGTGCTTTCTCAACATATGAACATAGTCTAAGCATATTCTAAAATTCAAGACATAATACTAACTCCCTGTTCAAATGTAATTGGTGTGAGGATGTGGCTTTAACTAATAAAATATATAGTGTCAGTGTGTTATGATGATCCTAATGAATGCTACAAATTCTGTGGGAGGACCATAAACTGCAATGACATGTAAGAAATATTTAGGATATAAATGCAAGAGAATGCAGTTTTCAGATTCCTTCTCCTTCAGCAGTCTGCACATTCATTTGCCCAATTAAGATTGTAGATATGTATTGACCTAATAACCTGAACTTCTGTTTTGAAATGCTATCAGTAAAATACAATTTAAAACTGCTATTTCAGTTGCACTTGCTTAACTAAGCAGTATATTATTATTATTATTCCTTTCAAAGCTAGTTGGAAAAGCAGAATGCTATAAGCCCAGGGGCTCTAACAGGAAAAATAGCCCAGTAAGGAAAGGAAACAAGGAAAAACGAAATATTTTAAGAGTAACATCAAAATAAATGTACTATAAAAACTTTAACAAAACAAAAGGAAGAGAAATAAGATAGAATAGTGTGCCCAAGTGTACCCTCAAGCAAGAGAACTGTAACCCAAGACAGTGGACGACCATGGTACAGAGGCTATGGCACTACCCACGAGTAGAGAACAATGGTTTGATTTTGGAGTGTCCTTTTCCTAGAAGAGCTGCTTACCATAGCTAAAGAGTCTCTTCTACCCTTACCAAGAGGAAAGTGGTCACTGAAAAATTACAGTGCAGTATGTGCTGCTCTTAAGATTGGCATACTATGTCCGGCAATATCTTTAATAAAAGATGTCAGATTCCAACGAGAGGCTACCCCCACCAGGAAATCAGGCTGCTTCAGCTCTTTTAGTGGTACAGGGCAGAGGTGCTTCGCCCTCAAAATTGGTGAATCTTAAAAACGGTGGCCTATGTGTATTTCATACATCTGAACAACAATACTATACAACATGCATAAACAATTATATATCACATATATTCTTTCAATATGAAAATCACTGCAGGTACTGGCTTCTAGGTTTTGGGATGAGAATGAATTAGTAGAGACCTGTGATACAGTACACAATACCAAGAATCTATGATGTGATGCTTCCAGCTATCTCTTCTATCTAAAGGTGTAATGCATGAATGAAATTGTAGAAAGCTTCTATGGTTCTTTCTTACTTCTCAGTTGTAATAAAAACTATAGTCATTTAGAAAAATACCAAGTCTCATTAGATGCAAGACAAAATAAGGATATCCAACTTGGTCAATCACTTGTTCTTTTTATAAAATCATCTCGTTATTGGCAATGGCTATTTCACTAGTTCTTCAGACTTCAGTAAAAACATTGAATTCAAGAGGAAAGAGGACAATTCCTTGGATCAGATCCAAAATACCTGTGTATAGTGAAATTTTCAGATATACCTCATCAACTTTTTTAGTTGGAAACAAAAATCAAAACCTGGGACAAGGATTATTTGACAGGCTCCCACAATAATATTGACAGCTATCTTCAACTTCATGAGTCAAATGCAAATTACAGTACTGGTAATGAGGATAGAAACATCATTTCAAGGCTACATAAAGGATTCAAAAGTTGAATCTTTTTCCTTAAAAAGTTTCAATACTCCCAAAGCATGACAAATTACTGCATGCTTAAATGAGATGGTACTGGAAAGATGATAGCTTCCAATATCATTTTGCGAACACAACAAAGTGACGTATGCAAGATCTAGATGTAGAAGTAGGCTGTTTTCCGATTCCTTTAATATAAATGACCCCTGCTCATTCCTATGACCCCTCAAGATCTTAGCTGTTCAATTCATGACACATAATATTCCTGTTTAATCATGTTACCATAAATTACTTTACCCACAAGGATACTTTTGATAAAGCTGCTTCAGCTGCACTTGAATTCTGCTCCTATGATTGTTGACCACTTGAATGAATATTAGACCAATTGAAGAATCAGGACACTGTAGGTCTCTTCAACACTGGAGTTCAGAGTTTTCACTTGCCTCAAACAGTTCATGATATGATGATGAAGTAAATTTCATGAAAGCTAGAGTCTATATTGTGAACTAATCCTAAATTTGTCTAACCAGAAGCAGTTTTTTGTAGGCAGACCAAGCAAACCAGTTGAAGAGTGGTCTCCATCCTACAAGAACAAACAATAAGTAATGCAAAGAGAAAGAGCAAAATCTATACTGTCAAAATTTCAGAAACTAATGGATTTGTTACAATGAGTTGGAGAATCAATTTCATCTGACTAGCCTTGTAGGAGGTAAAAAAAGAAAAAAAATCCCCCCCCCTTGGGACTCAATAGACTATGAAGCCCTGTGCTTAAGGGGACCGTCCGGGTTGGTATTTTGGCATACCAACTTGAAAAATTCAAAAATCGTTTTATTGTCTCTCTGTATAGAGAAACATATCGTACATGCTCTCCAGAAGTTTCAACCCATTATTTTTACAAATAACGAAGATATAGAGGTTTTTAAATGATGACGTCATCCCTACTGTGTCGTCTGCATGACTTAGTTTGACAAAATCGTCTTTGTGTGTAATTTTGCATATATATAGCGATTTTTCACTTATATTTCGATCTATCGTACGTCTGGCAGAAATGGAAGGCATTTGTAGAGTGTAGATGAACGAAGTCTACTACAATAACAGAAGCCAAAGTTGCCAAAGATGTATAGAAGTTATAATATATGCCTATGTTTACTTGAAGTTCGTATGTACATTGTGTTTCCACAACGCCTTCGGGAACATTATAGCAAGGCCAATGTTACCTAAGGTTGTAGAAAGAACAAATAGTCAATAATTTTTCCAAACAATGAAAATAGCGGTCTTTAAATGATGACGTCACCTTATGGCGTCGTCTGCATGACTGAGTTAGACAGGTGCGCAGTTTCTCTCTCTCTCTCTCTCTCTCTCTCTCTCTCTCTCTCTCTCTCTCTCTCTCTCTCTCTCTCTCTCTCTCCCTCTCTCGAATTATTTACCACTGCCATTTATACAAATACTTTTATTCTCTCTCTCTCTCTCTCTCTCTCTCTCTCTCTCTCTCTCTCTCTCTCTCTCTCTCTCTCTCTCTCTCTCTCTCTCTCGAATTATTTAAAACTCCCATTTATACAAATACTATAATAACAATGTTCAACTCTCTCTCTCTCTCTCTCTCTCTCTCTCTCTCTCTCTCTCTCTCTCTCTCTCTCTCTCTCATGTTTCGAAATCTCGTACCTCTGGCAGAAATGAAAGACATTGGTAGAGGGTTAGGTGAATGAAAACTACCACCTACGAACACATCACAAAGTCTCCAAAGACATGTAGAAATTATAATGCATGTGTTTATTTACTTGAAGTTTGTATGTTGATTGTGCTTTCACAACGTCCTCTGGAATTTTATAGCAATGCCAATGTTACATAAGGTGATAGAAAGAACAAAAAGTAAGTGGAGAACAAGAAAACAGAAGCCAAAGATGCCAAAGATGTATAGAAGTTATAATGTATGCGTTTGTTTACTTGAAGTTCGTATGTACATTGTGTTTCCACAACGCCCTCGGGAACATTATAGCAAGGCCAATGTTACCTAAGGTTGTAGAAAGAACAAATAGTCAATAATTTTTACAAACAATGAAAATAGCGGTCTTTAAATGATGACGTCATCCTTATGGCGTCGTCTGCAAGACTGAGTTTGACAGATGCGTAGATCTCTCTCTCTCTCTCTCTCTCTCTCTCTCTCTCTCTCTCTCTCTCTCGAATTATATACCCCTGCTATTTATACAAATACTTGTATTCTCTCTCTCTCTCTCTCTCTCTCTCTCTCTGTACATCCTTTTATTAGATAATAGAATGAATCTCTTTTTTTCATTTGTTCGTATATCCTTGCAAAAATTCTTATTCTCTCTCTCTCTCTCTCTCTCTATCATCTTATTTTATAATAGGATGAATCTCTTTTTCATTTGTACGTATACCCTTGTAAAAAGTACTTCTCTCTCTCTCTCTCTCTCTCTCTCTCTCTCTCTCTGTACATCCTTTTATTAGATAATAGAATGAATCTCTTTTTCATTTGTTCGTATACCCTTGTAAAATATACTTATTTTCTCTCTCTCTCTCTCTCTCTCTCTCTCTCTCTCACGAATTATATACCCCTGCTATTTATACAAATACTTGTATTCTCTCTCTCTCTCTCTCTCTCTCTCTCTCTCTCCAATTGTTATAAACTCCCATTTATACAAATACTATAATAACAATGTTCAACTCTCTCTCTCTCTCTCTCTCTCTCTCTCTCTCTCTCTCATGTTTCGAAATCTCGTACCTCTGGCAGAAATGAAAGGCATTGGTAGAGGGTAGGTGAATGAAAACTACCTGCTACGAAAAAATCACAAAGTTTCCAAAGACATATAATTTTATAGCAATGCCAATGTTACATAAGGTGATAGAAAGAACAAAAAGTAAGTGGAGAACAAGAAAAAAGAACCAAGAAAGAGGGAAACATGGATAAGAGTACAATGCTGAAACCTGCTAACTAAAACACTGGCAACAATTAGAGATCGCTGGCAACTCATAACATAGGAATAGTAAACTGAGGGTTCAAATACCTCCTTTAGGGTGCATTTATGTAGGAATGAACAATAAAAGTTATCATAATAATATTATCTTGATTTCTTTTAGAAAAGAAGCGAAAGCTTGCTGCAAATCTTTGGGAGCTCATAACTCAAAAACATACTTATTCCCACTTAGGTACACTTTTCTCTCTTATTTGTTGTTCGATATTAGAGAAAAAGATATCGTTGAAAAGAAGAATAAAAATTCCACAATTCTGTCAGACAAAATTTTGATTTTCGTTTTACATTTTTTTTCATGATTATTTTCCGTCTAGACGAGGAAAAAAAAATAAAAATTCATTAAAAAAAAACAAAGGAAAATCAAAATTCTGTCTGACAGAATTGTTCGATTGTTAGAGTAGTTTTTGTGGTATAAGTTTCAATACAATTGGTATTATAGTAGTGGGGAAAAATGTACCTAAATATTTTTTTTAAATCATGATTTTTGCTCATAAATCCAAAAGTTTTTGATCAAATGACTTGAAATTTTTATATGATGAAGGTATTATATGTGTCTAAAACATATATAGAAAATGTGTAATTTGGATCATTAGGAAAAAAAATGGCGGACATGGCGGACGGTCCCCTTAAAGAGGGCAATAATGAAAGTACCAAAATCCTGGATGATGAGAAAAGTGATTGCTGAGTTGCTAGTAAATTAGTCCCCTGGTAACAGGCAGAGTAAAAATTTAAAATGTATAAATAAGACCTATATCTACTAAATGCCCCCCTCTCGTGTGTGCACAATATCAAAGCCATCCTATTTATAAAGAAACTGGATTGGATTTTGATAAAGGTGTGTTACAGAATGAAAAGATTTGTGGCTGAAGTTCATTAGATATGCCATGTATAAAAATATAAGCTGTGGAGAGAGGTTGTTAACAGCAGCTGGAAAATTGACCAAGATCTCAAAGATTGAGATAATTTGGATATGTCATGTCAAGCAGAAAGTACCTTCTCCATTATTAAGATTATCAATCAAATTACTGCATTTCAACAGAAATTGTACCATAACTGATGACATAACAGCAATTTGTTATCTTGCCTGGTGACCAAAGAATAGTCTTCTTACAACATGCATAACACTAGCATCATGAATACTGAAAAAAACAAAATAAATACCGGTGATGTGGTCAAATCCTTGAGAGGTGGTGAAGAAGATTAGAAGGTAGAACAGCTTCCAGTTTCTCCAAGATGTATTGTATTGGTACATACCACCAACTCAAAAGCTGTAAAAAATTTACCTATTAAATTTCATCATTAGACATTACAAAACTGACTTATATATGAACTTTTTAAAAGTACTCAATGCTGTAATCTCGATTAAATCAATTTGAGGCTTCATATTACCGAGGTTGCATCAACTTTATAAATCTTATGTAAAGTTTAAAGAGAGAATTTTACACTATGTTAATATAAAATAACTTGATTCAAAGTTTCTAAATTGGTAGCATAAACTCATTACTGTACTATTTAAATGTGATATATACTTTCAAGACCCCTTTATACAATGATATTTTGCAAAATTCAATAACATATTCATATTCCATGTTACAAAACATGTCAAGACCTTTACAAAAGGAAACTTACTGTCTTTGCTAAAGCACCCATAGGTTCTGGATACTGATGAGTGAGAAGGGCTAATAATGCAGTAAAAGAACACAGCCCAGCTGTAAAAACAATGAAGAATGGCAACTCTTTCTTGGGGTATACCGAAACCTCATGGAAAGCTGTTAAAGCAAAATTTATGAAGTTAAAAACTTATAATTGTAAACAATGAAGAAACGTTATAAATATTATAATTGTCCCCACAAGCTGTACTGCAACCTTCCAAAAGATTTTATATAAATATAAGTGTTGTAATGAATATAAATTAGAGTTAGCATTATCATTATAATATAATAACACAAGACTATTGTACTCAACACTTAGTTACGGCTCTGAAAAATTTAGCTTTATGAATTGACATTTCTCAGGCATTTTAGAGTCAAAGTTGGCAAATAAGCTTTTTAATGTTTATGTGTTGAATCCATTTTTGCTGTTATAATGTTTTCAATTTTTTTTTATGTTTGTAATTTACTACTACATCATTAACAATTGTGTCTAGAGGGTTCTGTGCAATTTAATGATGGCAATTGATAATTCTTATAATGATGATGTTAATGTGACTCGGTATACAAAAAATCAAAAATTTTAAGTAATTTTTATTTTTCCTAACATACTTACCGAGAACTACTTTCTTTAGGAGTTACTGGTAATCTCCTCTCTACCGACCAGAGTTTTGCGTAGGTTACCCCCCACCCCGCTTTCTAAGGAGGCCTACCCCCAGCATTAAGGAATGTGCCCTGAGGGTAGGCTCAAGGTAGGTCGCTGTCCGGCTGGGTCAGACTCATCATTAAGTTCTATTGAATTAGCACAATGCTAGCAAGGGAAGAGAGGCACTCGGGGAAGGAAGGGAGGGCCATTACCCGAAAGTAGTTCTCGGTAAGTATGTTAGGAAAAATAAAAATTACTTAAAATTTTTGATTTGTTCCAACACGAATACTTACCTCGAACTACTTTCTTTAGGAGACTTACACTTTAGGAGGCGGGAGTGCTATTCTGACCCCCTGACCCGGGACATGGAGGCCAAGAGGCCTAGGGATAACGGGACCTACTAGAAAGCGGATGCGAGGGTAACTACACAAAAATTCACGTTAGTGTCTAAGTACTCACCCTTTGAAAAACTTCTTTTGACGTTCCTTCCAGGAGCGTAGTCGTGAAGAATGTGTTATCCTATGGTAACAGTTGGTATTCCCCGAAGAGGCAAGTAAGCAACTGGGTAGGAGGTAGGAAACCGCACTTGTGCCTACCGGTAGCTAGTCTTGATCGCGCCTGGGGTTTTACCGTTACACCGCTTGGAGGGCGGAGATGACTGTTCCAATGGAGAACCCGTCCAAGGATTTTCTTGAGTAGTCCTTGAGGTAATGGGCAGTAAAGGTTGACTGGTTCGACCAAGTACCTGCTCGCAGGATCTGCCCCACTGCCATGTTTTTCTCAAAGGCTAAGGAGGTGCTCAGGCCCCTGATGTCATGAGGCCGGGGAGTGCCTGGCACTGCCATGCCATCTTCCTTGTAGGTTCTGGCGATAACTTGTTTCAACCAGAAGGAAATGGTGTTTTTGGAAACTTGTTTCTCATTAATACCTGTGTAAACGAAGAGGCTCTTGATGCCTGGTTGGAGATGCGCTGTTCTTTCCAGGTATTTCCTAATTGTTCGCACCGGGCATAATTTTAAGTCTTCTGCATTGCCTGTCTTAGGGATGGCAGGAATTGAGAAACCCTCAAACTTCGGGTCCCAGACTGCTGGGTTCTGAGTCTTGGCCACAAAAGAGGGCACGAACTTGAAGGATACTTCTTTCCACCCCTTTGAATGAGAAACGTCGTATGATAGACCATGGATCTCTCCCACTCTCTTGGCGGACGCCAAGGCCAGCAAGAAGACGGCCTTGAGGGTGAGATCTCTGTCAACAATATCCTTCAAGGGTTCAAAGGGGGGACGACACAGCATCTTCAGGACCTTGGCTAAGTCCCACTGGGGCACCCTACTCGCCTGTGGGGGGCAAGACTGCTCGAAACTCTTGACAAGCATCGCTATGTGTCTCGAGGCCCCCAGGTCGATGCCCTTCAGGAGGAAGACTTGGCCTAAGGCGGCTCGAACTCCTTTTATGGCTGGAATTGACATTCCTACCTTGTCCCTAAGAAACACCAGAAAATCTGCTATGTCTGGGACAGAGGCCTTAAGAGGTCTAATGTGCCTCTCAGAGCACCACTTCGTGAAGGAGGCCCATTTTGCCTGGTATACCGCGGCTGACGACTTTCTCAGGTATAGAGACATTCTCTTAGCCGTGGAGGAAGAATATCCTTCCTTCTTCAGGAGCCGCTCGATAGTCTCCAGGCGTGAAGACGTAGGGAGAGTGGGTTGTCGTGGAGCCTGAGAAAGTGAGGCTGGTGCAGAAGGTCTGACCTGGCGGGCAGAGGCCACGGCGGTTGACTCGATAGGTCTTTTAGGTCCGCGAACCACTCTCTCTCCGGCCACCAGGGCGCTACCAAAGTCATCTTTAGGTTTCGGGCAGTCCTTACTCTGTTGAGTACTTGTCTTATCAACGTGAAAGGGGGAAAAGCGTACACATCCAGATTGTCCCACTTGTGCTGAAAGGCGTCTTCTAAGGCTGCTTTCGGGTCTGGTACAGGGGAGCAATAGACTGGGAGTTGTGCGTTCAGTTTTGTTGCAAAGAGGTCCATCACCGGGGAACCCTGCATTGAATGATGAGCTTGGCTACTTCCGGGAGAAGGGACCATTCTGTCCCTACTATCTGGCCCATTCTGCTGAGGCCGTCGGCCAGAACGTTTTTCTTCCCGGGAATGAACCTTGCTAACATCACCACTTTATTTTTTTCTGCCCAATCTAGAATCTCTATGGTGAGATCGCACAACTCCCTCGATTTCAAGCCTCCCTCTTTCTTTATGTATGCTACTACCGTGGCGTTGTCGCACATCAACGCCACGGTGTTTCCCTTTAGCAGACTTGCGAAGTGTAGGCACGCCTTCTGGACTGCTTTCAACTCCAGGACATTGATGTGGAGTTGCCTCTTCCCTTCCAACCAGGTACCTCGTGCCGTTTCGTCGAGGAGATGGGCTCCCCATCCCTGGTTGGAGGCGTCTGTGAACAGTAGTAACTCGGGAGGGCCGGTCCCGAAGGGCATCCCCTTGAGTGAGTTCGACTGGCAATGCCACCATTCCAGGGAGGGTCTTGTGTTTGGAAGGACTGGAATTAGCACCTGTTGTGAGTCCGTCTGGCACCAGAGGTTCTTGAGATTCCATTGGATGGATCTGAGCCTTACCCTCCCTTGGGGAACTAGTTTCTCCAATGAGACCAGGTGACCTATCAGCCTCTGCCAGTCTTTCGCTCTCCTGGGGTGTTCTGACAGGAACGGCTGAATGATGTGCCTGAGGTTTCTTATCCTGTCCTCTGAAGGGAAAACTTTTCCCCGAATGGTGTCTAATGTCATCCCCAAGTAGTTCATTCTGGTGGACGGGGATAGATTTGATTTCTTCGAGTTGATTACGATCCCCAGATCTCTGCAAAACTGGAGGAGACTTCTCCCTTGTTCCTCCAAGAGGACCTTTGAGGCGGAAAGAAGCAACCAGTCATCCAGGTATCTGATAAGGCAGATGCCTCGTTCGTGAGCCCACACTGAGACAGTCGTGAAGACTCTCGTGAACACCTGGGGCGCTGTTGACAGACCGAAGCAAAGGGTCCTGAATTGCAGGATCTGGGAACCTCATTTCACCCGGAGGAACTTCCGACTCGAGGGGTGGACCGGAATTTGGAAGTATGCGTCCTTGAGGTCGATGGTCATCATATAATCTTTCTCCCTCAAGGACAGCAGGACTGACTTCGGAGTGTCCATTTTGAAGTCCGTCTTCTTGACCATTTTGAAGTCCGTCTTCTTGACGAACTTGTTGAGAGCTGACAGATCTATAACCGGTCTCCACCCCCCGGTCGCTTTCTCCACCAGGAACAGGCGACTGTAGAAACCTGGCCCTGGGAGAAGAACTTCTTCCATGGCGCCCTTCTCTAACATGGAGGATACCTCCTCTTGAAGGGCGGTCCTCTTTAACGGGTCTTTGGGAGCTAGCCATTCTGTCCGGTTGGCCAGAATAAGAGGGGGTGGTTCCGTTAGGAAACGGAAGTCTGTAGCCCTCCTTTAGTACGGACACTGTCCAAGGCTCTGCCCCTTGAGCCTTCCATGCTTGCCAATGACGTCTGAGGCATCCCCCAACCCGAGTCTTGGGCGGGGATAGAGGGCCTCCCACTCTATCTTCTTCTAGAGGGGCGGCTTGATCTGCCTCTCCTAGAGGCGGAGTAACCCGACCTGAAGGAGCTTGAGGGCGCTGGAGCTCCCCTGCGGGGGGGCTGAGGCGTTGCGGACCAGGAGGAAGAGGGGGCCTCTCTCCTCGTAGTGCTGGTAGAGGCTTGGGGCGTCGCGGCGCTATCCGAGACGGACCTCTTGTAGGGCGGTCTCCTAGAAGTCGTCGGTCTGGGGACGTTAGCCTCCTTCTTTTTCGAGACCTTCTCCATTATGGCTTCTAGTTCTTTCAGAGGAAACAAAGACTCTCCCCACAGGGATAGGCTGCTAATGGCTCGCGCCTCCCTGTCTGGTACCTTCCGAGACACCTTCGCTAGAACAGTGTCTCGCTTACGGAGAACCCAGTTAGCTGTTAGTGCGAGAGACTGATATATCAGAAACTTAAGGGTTTTACCCCCGGAGGTAATGAGGTTCCTCAGTAGGCCTTGCTGGTCAGGGTTCTCGGGGTCGAAGGAGGCTTGTACACCCACCAAAGTGGAAGCCCACCAGTCCAGCCAAGAGGAGACGTTTACTAAGTCCCGCGACATTTCCTCCATCATGGAGGCTTCTGCTGGCGAGAAACAGACTGGGGCCGACGAGGCTCTATCGTCTGAGACGCCTTGACTAAGGATGTCTACGGCTGACTCCACCTTGCAGGGGCCTGGGCGTCGTCCTGCTGGCACATAGACTTTGCCTTGGGTTCTGAGGCCCTGGAGCAATTTCGAGGCACTCAGGGTTTTGGGGGCCTCGGCATTGCTGGCCACTACCTTGTCGACATACTCCTGCCCTAGGACTAGATCTCGGGCTAGAGGGAGTGCTAGGGACGTCTTAGGTTGGGAGGGAGTCTGCATGATCCTCAGAAGGCTTGACCTCTAGGAATCTTCATCCGTAGCCGCAGGTTCTGCTATTTTGTGGTGCCTTCTGATAAGGCTAACCACTCTCCTATAGGCGGAGTCCTCCGTCGGGGAACCCTCCCCTCCGTCAGCCGAGGTCTCGGCTTGGGGCCGGGGAGCTGGGTTACCGGGCACGCCGACTGGACGCCTAGCTCTTGGGGCCAGGGGCGCCGTCCTGCCGAGGTACTGGACCTCATCTGCGGGTATGTCCGCACCAGGGGCTCGGGATAATGCAGGCATCGCTGGTTCAGCGGGAACTCTCGTACGCCCTAGGGCTCTGGGTGCCGAGGACGCGGTTCCCGTGGGCTAACCCGACAGCGGGAACCGTTCCTTCCGACCCGAAGGCCGCACCAGCTGGGCTGGTTCGGCCAGGCCGCCTGACAAGAAGCGCGTTTCCCCCCGCTGGGCGAGGTGAACCGGAGGCTTCGAGGACTTATGCCTTCTAGAGAGGTCTTTCCTGCGGGCTAGGTCGCGAAGGTCAAGGCTGTGCTTAGAGGACGGCAGCCTTGGCGATCGCTCACTGACCTCTTCCTCTGACGAGGAATAGACGTCCGATGAACCCGACGACACTGTGTTCACCGCGTGTCGGCTGGTAGCGGGGACTGCGGGGGACTTCTTCGGGCGTTGAATGCCAGAGGTCGAGGGCTGGAGGAAGTCATCGGGGACTTCCGTGGGGAGGGTCGGGAACGACTCAAAACGTTCCTTGCCAGGGAGCCAGGGTCACATCCATCCTTAGGGGTGACCTACCCGGCGTCTTCGGGAGCCTCCAACCGAAGGCATCGTTACCCGAAGGTCGAACTTTCCTCTGGTTGTCTCCCCCTAACGACGATCCAGAAGCACAGGCCCACGAGGGCGGCGGAGATACCGACACCGCGTTACTACCCCACAAGGGGTCATCGGAGGAAGCGTGCCCCCTGAGCACAAGGGCCGACTCCCCGGACGCACTACTGGGTCCTTCACTAGCCCTAGAGGGGCCCGCAATTGGCACTGCACTTACACTGGGCTCCTGGGAAAAAACGCCTTGTTCATTCACAACACTAGACTTACCTCGTCCCCTACTCTGTGTAGGGGACGGTGAAACCGAGGCCCCGTCGGACCGCTCACTGGGTGATGGTAGCGGCGAAGAAACACTAGTTTTCCTGGGGGAACGTTTCGCCAATTTCCTCTTTTTGGTGCCGTAACGTACCCACTGGATATCGCTCCAGTCTACACACTCGGGGCACGTATCTGCTGACGAGCAAACCTTTCCCCTACAGGAGGAACAAAGGGAGTGAGGATCCACTTCAGGCTTGGAGAGGAACGCTCCACACAATTTCCCGGCTCTAGGCCCAGGACAACGGCGGATTTGCTCCATAATGCACACAAAGCACGACGGGAATCAATGAAAACACTGGGTAAGCACACGGGTGGAAGGTGGACGCACAGGAACACCCGGGAAAAGTACACTGGAAAACGCAAGTTACCACGCTGGGAACACGTGGGGCACTAGAACGCACACAAAGGATCGATAGAGAACGAGAGCGAGGTGTTTACACCGCGCGACCAGAGAACTTAATGATGAGTCTGACCCAGCCGGACAGCGACCTACCTTGAGCCTACCCTCGGGGCACATTCCTTAATGCCGGGGGTAGGCCTCCTTAGAAAGCGGGGTGGGGGGTAACCTACGCAAAACTCTGGTCGGTAGAGAGGAGATTACCAGTAACTCCTAAAGAAAGTAGTTCGAGGTAAGTATTCGTGTTGGAACAACTTACTTTTTATTCAATGAAACACCCTTTTTGGTTGCATTTCGGTTTGAAGTTTTCTATCTAATGTGATTTGCAACTTCCAGTTTTACCATTCATGTCTTTTTGGTTTTATTTATAATTTAATATTGTAACTTTATTAATAATTGTGTTGTGAGGGTTACATGCTACTTGATGATGACGATTATGATGTTCCTGTGCCTCAGGAGACAATGACTGCATTACTTTATGTTTTATTCAGGAAAACACCAATTTTAATTGCATTTAGTTTTGAAGCTTCCTTCTAGTGGGTTACAATTTTATTGATTACTACATCAACTTCATTAATAAGTTTGTTAAAATCACTATGTAGTATTAATGATGAAATGATAATGATGTTCGTGTGATTTTTATTCAACAAGACACCAATCTTGTTATATTCTTTTTTTAAGTTTTTAAATTGTCTAGTCAGAGATGATAACTGATGGCAGTCAGTGATAATAATGACCACAATAATAATAATGGACTCATTGAATGTGGAATGATTACTGTACCATTTACTTTTAATTATAGTTCATTTTGCAATGTATTCGTTTTAATTTGTCAGCCATCTTGGAATCATGTTTATAGTTTCGATAGAAGTATGAGAAAAGTAATATTAATAAAATTTATTGTAAGGTGGCTTTAAAATATAACTTATGAATGTTTCAAGGTTAGCATATTGATATACTGTACAGACATGGCAAGTCTTTAGAAATTATGCCATTTTGGATTTGCCCGTCAAGCAGTATCAGCTTGACAAAAAGCAAAAATTGATTCAGCACACAAAAACATCTTTTAAAATTTTATTTGATACCTCTAACTCCAAAATACCCCCGGGAGTCCAAATATCTGAAAACAGGACTAGTCTATTAGCATCTTGTTATGATTTGATTTGATTTACAGAATTAGTCCCATATGGCCAAAAGCTGAGCCTTGGGGAGGCCATTCAGCCTTGGCAACTAGATTGAAGAACTTTAAACGGGACAGAGATAAAGAAGAAGACTACAAAGTAAATACAGCCATGAAATTGGACACCCAGTCAAAATTCTATTGAGTTAAAGAGAGTAACTCCCTTGAAGCAAAACAGCAATTCTAGTGTATTACTAATTCCCAGCTTACAACAAAACAGGTAGGTATAATCATGCTAAGACAAAACTTTGTCAACAAGTTTGGCCATCAAAATAGCTTCTGCAAAAATTCAACTGTTACCACTTATACAATACTAAAAATAAATTCACAAACTGTCCTAAGATGTAAATATATTTCAGTATTGTAGAACAAATTTGTGCTAAGATCCTAATGAGGTTGTTCAGGTAATCTGAGGCCCACTTACTTTAAAACTCGATGGAGCAAATTATGTTATTTATACATGTGATTAAATTCTGTCAAAAAAAAAAATCCATAAAATATAACTTAAGTACTACTATTGTTACTGGTATAGAAGTTGATTTCCTTATGTTGCTCACTTGCAGAATTTGCTCTTCATTTAGAGATGAAAATCAATATAGGCTAAATTTTATAAAGTTGGATACGATGGTCAGAAAAATAAAATGAAGATCAAAAGTAAAAGCCAAAAACACAGGTAAATACAGTCTACGGATGGTAGATTCTGAAGAGCAAGTTGCTAGTAGTACTTATTACTGTAGTTCAGTCTTTTAATATCATATAGTAGTTTACCCCCAAGCACCTTGTAAAAGTAAGCGCCTGGCCTGGATTTAGCATAAACTAAATCTGATTGCTACAATGTGAAAACATAAAAAGAAGCTTACATGGTAACAGCTCTCTATCTGCACATTCAGTACATGTTGGGTATGGATAAAATAGGTGGCCTTTCTCCAAAGGATATGGAATGATTCGGAATGTTCCTTCCCAGGTACAATGTAAAAGATTCAGAGCACCTTCAACCTGTAAACAATGTCAGAATCAATTACATTTTATTGATACAAAATTTATTTTAAAAAAAAAATGCTTAATAAACATTTAATCTTAAGATCACCAAAGCTGTATCCTTCTTTCTTAATATTGCTATCAATGCTGTTATAAGACAATGGAAAAGCCTCTATTAATCTACTTTACAAAATACAGTAACAAAATGCTGTTGTAATAAACATCATCAGATTACATTATGGTAATATATGGTTCAATAAACTTTTAGTGACAAAATACTGATATAGTAGTAAGAAACTTGTAGCTCTCAAGAAATCAATATTAAAATAAACAAAATGTATATGAATACACAGAAACTTTCTCTACAGGACTAATTCAAATTTCCACATTTTAGAATACTGCACCAAAGCTACTGCAGATTCATTAAAGGAATACAGGAAATGCAAGCAGCCATGACCATAAATAAAAAAAAAAAACTATTTTAGCTTGAATAAAAAATATTTTGTAGTTTAAACTCTGTAAGATGGTCATCAATAGTCCTAATGATTAAGGCGGCATCAAGTTGTGAAATAATGTTGTCAGCAAACACAAATTCAGTTGGAAGAAACTGCACCCAGCTTGTCTCAGGTCCTAACAACAGTAGATCACAAAAGGAGGCTTCTCATGTCTACCTTATGGTTGGCTGTTACTTCAAGCAGAATACAGGTGCTGTGGTTCCTGATGGCTGCTGCTTCTACAAACAATTTTGTATGGCTAACCTTGGCAACTTTTACAGATCTTTTTCTCACCATTAGCAAATATTTTCATACTCATGAGCCTGTTCAATTGCAGAAACTTTTGCATCCACACCTTCCAAATGCTTTATTGGGACTTTAAAAATGTGCATCCTCAAATTTAACATTATCTGGCAAATCCTCTCTGAGGAGGGAGTTTTTACAGAGAAAATTAAGGCCACCTCCAAACCTGGCAATGTGCATCAAAGAAATTTTACTTAAATGTGAGTTTGTTTAAAAAAATATTGTGCTATCATTTCTCAGGAAGGGAAGTTTGGTTTCCTTTAACCACCTTGAATTATGTCCACTAGTCACTGTAGGACTTCGGATCCATTCCACCCTGGGTTTTTAACTACATCATAATTTTTAAGTCAGATCTAAATTTTAGAAAATTATACACAAAGTAAGTTCTCTATTCTCTTCTACCCTGTACTCTGTCTGCTTGAGCTTCCATCAGGACTATGGCTTATCTATCACATTATTCTGCAATTTCCTTGGGCTTCCTACAGACCATCCTACCACTTCCATATTTATTGTTCTGGCTAAGAGATCGTCATCCATTCATATGACTTCTCGATCAGCAGATCGCCATCCCTTCTCATCACATGTCTAAACTACCTTAATTTGAGTTCTAAGTCATGTTTTATGCTTCTTGACACCCCATTTCTCCACCACTTCTTTACTTGCTTTACCTGTGATATAATCTTGCCACCACACTCCAGCTATGAACTCATAACCTTCTATAATGACACTCCTACAAAGATTTTAGTTTTCTTTGTCAGAGCTCATGCTTGGTTGCATATAGTGCAGGTTTATGTACCCATCATAAGTCTTCGCTCTCTCTACTTACAAGTCATTTTATTCAAGAGTATTATGACTACCTGTTCATTTCATCTATGGCGCTACTACTCTCACTGGCACTGTTTTGAAGGTAACAGAAATGCTTTACTTATTCCAAGACCTACCCATCTATCACAACATAATTTTCAACTCTTCTATCCTCCTCATTTGGTTTTTTCCATGTACATCGAATGTTACATCTATAATACATCACACAGTTCATCAACATCTTTCCGACAACAGCCACAAGGCCACTTAACTGACAGTTTTCCCTTGGTTTCCTTTCCAGTCACAATTAGCTTTGTTTTGCCTATATTGATTTTCAGTCTTCAACTCACTATTCCACTCTTTTATCTATTAAACATTTCCACCACCTCCCCACTTAGAATTTACATTTATCATTATGCTATAACAGATCCCACTTCTTGCACTTCTCTGTGGCTTCTTTCATCATTATGATTAACAGCACAGGTTCAGTGCTGATCCTTGAAGAATTCCAGCATTTATCTCAAACCCTGATATTCACACCACTGCCTTCACTCTAATTCTTGTGTTTTGATAAAATAACAACATTAATGTGGGTCTTCACCATGCCAATTTGATTACTTGTCTTGGTAAACTATTGAATACATTTCCCTAATCTAAAAACATGAAATAAAATGTATTCCTCTTTTAAAGGTACTCTTCCTGTAATTACCTTTATTAACATTGCTTCTGTTATTGAGCTCTAATTTTTCTCATCCTGTCCTCTAACACCTCAAATATTTTCTTAGTTCTTTCAAGAAATATTATTCCTCTTTAATTTTTACACCAGTGCATCCCTGTAATATTCATATACCATTACCATAAGACACTTTTTCTCTACTCTTCTAGTCCTATCTCTTCCTTTATCAAGAGTTCTTCCTCTACCCACATTACTTTATCTGTCTCCATAAGAGTGGGCATGCCAGGGGAATTTCCACTGCAAATGAGGACTGTGTGCGACATATTTTATTGAAAATTATTATATGAATGAAATAACCTTTCAAAAAAATTTCCCAACTGTGTACAACTTACCCTTTTCCAGTGGGGTAAATGAAAAAACGCATATGCGATGGCCTCTGAATCACCCCTCTTAAGGATGTGTTCTGGAGGAAGAATAAGAGGTTTCATCTCCAAAAGATACTGGAACAGATGAAAATATAAATTAGATTTAATATAAAAATATAAAGTTAATTGTGATTTAGTTTAGATTACAACAAAATTGGAATACTAGTATAGAAAGTTCCAACCATTAACTGGAAACCAAAAACTTAGGGGAAAAAATTAAGTAAACAGAAAGAAAGCAAATTTTCCTAAAATAATTACTTACCTATATGTTTACACAACATTATTTGGCTATATGCTTCAAATATGATACATTTTGTTTACTATCCTGAATTTTGCTTCTGAGCCCATTAGGTATGGGAAAGTAGGAAGGTATACTGTATATAAATACTACTGTCTTAGGTAAGGAATGAAATAAATATTATGAAAATTTACTTTATTTTAAAGAATCCCCCCAGAACGTTCACTAGGCCGAATATCCTATCAACTAGGATAGGAGATAGGGATCATCTACATGGGATGGTTTAAAAATAATTTGAGTGTAATAAGCAATCAAATAATGCTGAAAAAAAAATGTGAATTATTTTCACGTACAATCTAAACTTCTGCTGTCACTGCTTGTTATAACTTAAGGATGGTGACAGGCTAGGTACTTCTCTTTTTACTACAAGTAGCATGAGAAATACTATAGGCAAGTCTTACAGAAGTATGCCCCATAAGGGAAATTATCCCTGTTCCAAGGACTTCACCATATGGTAAAATGAAAAAAGGGCTGATTACCCTAGTATGAAACCTAAAACTTTGAAAGTTATGTTGCCTATATGCAAGAACATACACCACTAAAGTTCCATAGATTAAACACCAGAAAAATGAAAAGAATGATAATGGACAAGAAATATCTCCCCTGGGTACAAGCTAAAATGTTCTTAGCAGCATCTAAAGGGCCTAAAATATGGCATGAATTGAAAACAATTTGGATACCTTTCAAAATGAGAGATGTGGCCACTCCCATTATGTCATGGAATCTTGTGTAGAGCAGTGGGAAAAAATTCATCTAGGTTGCCACGAGCCTCGATGCTCAAGCTCTTCATAGTGTTTTTAGTTATAGGAACTAGATCATCAATAATTTTGCAGAATAGATTCTTAAATTTGTAAGGGTAAAATCCTTACCAAATATGCTTTTAATATCCTAAATAGACACAGCAGCATTTAGTGTGGGTCTCCATTCAAAAATTCACAAGAGCAGGCAGCGAGGCATGTGTTAGCTTTTGGTCTTAAAATCATCCTTGTCCGTGACTTCAGGTAGAGGACACAGGAATGCTTTGTTACGAGCGAGACCAACTTTGTAAGACGAAGCTTATACTTCACTTAACCTTTTGGCAGAGGCCAGAGTTAACAGTTCTTTAGCCCTAATGGAGTAAATGGGTTCATAAGGAAGTCTCAACATATATTTCAGTATTACATCTGCCTAACTCACTGTGCCTAAGCACAGATGCCAACACCTCAGGAATTGGAAAACCTAATAATTTTGTCCAAAGACATGTTGGTTACTGATATTCCTCTCAACTTACGCCAGTTGGAATAAATTGTCCACTTCTGTTGGTACAGGGAGAAGCTGAATTCTCTCTTGGAAGCAATAAGCAATCATATGTAACCTGGAATCTCTTCAAAACCTCTTTGCTCAGACCAGCAGGGGAAGTCTCCAGGCAATCAAGTGAAGCAAGAAGGGTTTCAATGTTGAGAATAAACTGTTTGAGAAGGCTCCTTGAAGGTAAGGACCAGGGGAAATCTGTAATCAGAGTCCATAAGATTTGGAAATGATTTTTTTAGGGCTAAAAAAAGGACGATGTTCTAAACGTTGTGATGATTTTCCTTACCAAGGTGAATGAGGGTAAAATGTAATTGTCAAGTTTTGATAAATCATGAAGCATAATGTAAACTACCAGTACTATATGGTACATAACTGGTGCAGCAAATTTCTGATTTATGCGCGAGAGGAGTAGTGACAGATCTAGATTTGATCTTCCCAAAATCTTTCATATCTGTTAGCAGACAGGTTGTAATAAACATTCCTTGGGTAAGAGTTAGTATCATCTGCTCAAGTTGTCTTCTTTCACAGTAGTCCTTTCATTGCATCAAACTGAGGGATCAGCAAGAGATTTCTTGTCTCTGTCCACCAAAGGATCTCTTGTGCAAGGAAGAGGGATTCAAAATTTATGCTTCTTTAATTACAAAGAGTTGATGGGAGAAGTACAAGAGGAAGGCCAAGGTTTGGGTGGATGGATGGTGTGAAGAAAGCTCTGGGTGATAGGAGGATAAATGTGAGAGAGGCAAGAGAGCGTGCTAGAAATAGGAATGAATGGCGAGCGATTGTGACGCAGTTCCGGTACGCCCTGCTGCTTCCTCCGGTGCCTTAGATGACCGCGGAGGTAGCAGCAGTACGGGATTCAGCATTATGAAGCTTCATCTGTGGTGGATAATGTGGGAGGTTGGGCTGTGGCACCCTAGCAGTACCAGCTGAACTCGGCTGAGTCCCTGGTTAGGCTGGAGGAACGTAGAGAGTAGAGGTCCCCTTTTTGTTTTGTCTTCATTGTTCATGTCGGCTACCCCCCAAAATTGGGGGAAGTGCCTTTGGTATATGTATATATGTTAATTACAAAGATAGAATAGGACTGTTGTATTGTTTGCTAGATCAATCATCTTCCAGGCACAAGACCATTGGCTAGTTAGCGCTGCCTTAGGGCTAGAAGCGTAATATTTTAATTGTGCTCTATAGGCTTGAAAGGTGGAAGCTATCCAAATTGATCTCTGTGGTTTCACCAAAAAGAACTTAGTCTAAAACGGGAAAGGAAGGAATGCAAACAGACTTGGGAGGTGAAACTATCAAACATTCTTTCGGAAAGAACTGGAGGTCTCATTCTGGAACAAGATTGGGGAACAAGCTTCTTTAAGGAAGACAAAGTGCCCAAAAGGCTCATTCATCTGCTGGAGGAAAGATTGAAGAGGCCTGAACTTCTTTAGAAATGTTTGAAAGGAGTTAACACTCTTTGCTGAAGGTAAAGCCTAATAAAGAGAGGACATCAAATCATTCTTTTGGATGGAAGAAAGAACAGGTTATTTCGTTTAACTGAGAATGTTGAGAAGAAAACCATTCTGTTGAGATTAGAGACGTTATCTAATAAGCTGGTATTTTGCCTCCCATTTGTACGTTTTTCACAATTCTGTCTTCTTTTCCAGAATGATGAGGGGATCCAATGTTTGCAACTTTCCTTCCATTTGCCATTTTTATGAGCCCAGTACTGATTGGATTATACTAGTTGTGTGCGCCCAAAAAAAGAATGTGGATTTATTGAATGGTAAAACTGAACTTTTAATAGTCTAATAGTCCACTTACAGGGATAGAGAGTTTAATAAGCCTTTGGAAATTATTTAAAGTAAAAAGCCAGTAAGAATAGAAAGGGGTATTTTAATGAAAGTGACAATGAAATAGAGAAAGCTTTGATAAAGATTGTGTTTAAAGAGAACTGTATATTAAAAAATAGAAAACACAGGTGACAGTCTGAATAAGCTGCACTATACAGTACTAGTACAAAAATTATTCAGTGCTTGAATATTGGAATGTTTTGTTGAAAAAACAATGTAGTGAATTATTGTTTTTTTTAATATTATATGGTTGTATTTAGCAGTGGAATAAGACTTTCTTCCAGGAGTAAAAACCATCCTGCACTTATGGCAAAAATATAGTACCATATACATGCTAAAGTCATGTTTATATCAGTTTGTATTGTAATTAATCAAGACAGTTGATGGCATAAAATTATTGCTAAAATAGATGAGTTTATAGTTTGGAGTAATATTTAAGGTACAACTGTGAATGTATGTATGTGTAGTTAGAGAATAAAGTGAAGTATAAGTAGAAGAGTGTTTGATTCTGGTATATAATAATCCCAAAGTCCAAAACATTACACATCACTAAATTTAACAAAGGAAAAAGGTATCAAGACCCCACATCCCTCGCCTCAATTCTCTACATAAAATCTGCGGTATCCACACACTACACACTGTGAATGCAGGTCAAAGCAAATTCCATAGAGATAAGTGTTACATTGACCACCACAATACCTAATTTTAGAAGAGGACATGCCTTGAGAATATTAAGAACAATTTAATAGACAATAATGATACCAATCTCGGACCTGCTCTGAAAATCTAACCCAAGAAATTTGTCTGTCACTTTTGGTTGGAAGAACACATGTTTATCTTCCTGTAACAAAGATGCAAATTGATGACTGTAAAGAAATGTTAGCATAACTGGGTTGTGAGTAAAAACAAAGAAATGCTAATGTATTTGAGTTGTGATTAAAAGAAATACTATGGTGTAGCGAAAATCACTAGTGCATCCAACTTATTAAAATGTAATAAAGTTACAGTAATAATGTCATGAGAAATTCCATAGCAATGTAGCAAAATACACGATTCTAAATGCCTTTGATGGAAAATAGTACGTGAACAAATATGAAAAAAATATTGCTCTGGAGTTTTTAGTGAAATATTTTTAAAGTTCAAAACCATTATCAATATTCTTTCATGAATCACCAGTGTTATTATAATTAAATTTAAATTAAACATATAGAAAAATATGCATACACACCTTTGGAACATGTGGATTAAATTCTACTGCTCTATGTATGGCTTCCACAGCAGCCATTTCTGCCGCTGTGAGACCACGTTTACTTGCTATATCAGGTGAGAATCTGCAATTTAATCAAAACAATACAACTGTGTTGCATAAAATGATATATTAGAGATAACTATACTACAATCAAGTTACATTTACAGTAATGCTCCAATAGTTCCGTCCCTAACTGACTTCCAACCTTCTTCTGGGGCATAAGATACTTCACCTGTGCTACTGTTGAGAAATACTAGTCAATTCTTTTTAGTGAGGCAGATTTGCACAGACTCGCAGGGGTGCCCTTTTAGCGCGGAAAACTTTCCTGATCGCTGATTGGTTGGACAAGATAAGTCTAACCATTCAGATAGCAGGAAACTTTTCCGAGCTAAAAGGGAATCGCTGGGAGTCAGTGCAAATGTGCCTCATTAAAAAAAATTGAGTATAGATTCATGGGCACTCAACTTACAGGTTCCCATGAATAGCTCTGTGATAATGACCTTCCATGGCATAATTTGCTGTAATAACCCACGTGAACGTAAGCTTTACCTTTCGTGTTATGCCCTATGAAATGTTATTTTTCTGAGGCGTTTGTTTGCTTTTCTTCTGATAGTACCTAAGCCTGCCACGAAGGTGAAAAGTTCAGACAGCTCGAGGTCTGGGACAAATTAAAGAAAGAATGGTTTTTATACACACTTCTGCCAAGGAATAAGTCAATACCATCTCTAAATCTAAGAATATACTGAAGGTCTATACAGAAAAAAAGAATAGAAAATCATGCCTCGGGAGAAGTTTAAAAGCACAATCGGGTTACTGTTACCAGGTGCAGTTAGACAGCAATTCTTAGTACACCTCACTCTGAGGAGATGTACCCTGTCACACCCATACTGATCGGAGAGTTCCTTTGCATAGCCGCGCCCACCACCGATACCATCTTCCCTTACACAATCTGTTTGGTTACTCGCCGCGTAGTAAGGGTGTGACAGCGTGCATTTCCTCAGAATGAGGTGTACCAGGAATTCCTGTGTCCAACTGTACCATAAACAACATCAATGAGTATGCTGGTTCATGGTAATGAACTACAGATAGCTGCTGAGAAATTTGTGAGTGCAAGGTACTGTACCATGATTTCTAGCTTCCCTAAGACTGGCTTTTCTGGTTCAAACTTTTATAATGCTACTTGCATAGATACCTGGGGTAATAATTTAAATAAATTACACAGTAAAAACTTGTTTGAACTCTTCTAATACAAGCTGGCTGAAATCTGTGATGATTGAACGGGTTATGCAAAAATAATCTCTCTATGATTTTTACCACGCTTTAAAATATGTTCTGTAATGCTAAAACTAATGCCAACAAAATTCAATACAATAACTTCTACATTGCCTTCCTCTGCAATGAAATCATCCCTGAGGATGAAATCAATTTCCAACATAACATTAATGGTAAACAAGTTACCTATTGACAACTTACGGAAAGTCATTACATAAATTGTGCTTGTTCATAAATATACATTTACAGTATATACATTTTACATAAATTCTAACTATATGTATAATTTTAACAATCCAGAATCCCACATGATTTCAAGAAAGGAAGCAAGAAATCAAACCTATAATATAATAAACAATTAAATTCCACAAGCTTACCCCATTTTAGAGAGGGGGAGGTAGGGGATTTTATCACTGCCAATATAAGATTGTAATGTACTGTACTACTGTACAGTATTTTGTTTTTAAAATGCAGTACAATACATTCACTACTTTAATGTATTATAAATTTAAAACACAATAACAGTATTTAGGGTATATTTACAACATTGTAAGCAAAAAAAATCCATACAGTTTAGTATCATACTGGCTTAAATTATAACTGCCAAGAGAGAGCTTATGTACCTAACTATCAGAGATTATTTATAAAAATATATTCTTGGCATTCTGGCCTCCTTCCACATTTGAAATAAAAAATTCTTATAGTGTTACCTATCAATGAGGAATGACAAATCCTAAAAAAAACAACAATTTATGGATATAAATATTCAGTGTCATTACTGTATCGTCATTATCATCTTCCTTGCTATAATCAACTAGCGTAGCCTTCCCTCACTTTCCACATGAACTAACAGCAAGTTTCCTTTTGTGCCACCCATTGAGATAATACCCCTAGATTGAGTTATTGGGTTGTTTGACTGGCCAGACAATACAATATTGAATTCCTCTCTCTGGTTATGGCTAATTTTTCCTTTGCCTACACATACACCGAATAGTCTGACCTATTCTTTCCACATTCTCCTCTGTCCTCATACACCTGACAACACTGAGATTATCAAACAATTCTTCTTCGCTCAACGAGTTAACTACTGCACTGTCATTGTTCAGTGGTTACTTTCCTCTTGGTAAGGGTAGAAGAGACTCTTTAGCTATGGTAAGGAGGTCTTCTAGGAGAGAGACACTCCAAAATCAAAATGCTGTTCTCTAGTCTTTGGTAGTATCATAGCTTCTGTACCATGGTCTTCCACTGTCTTGGGGTAGAGTTCTCTAGCTTTAGGGTACTCTCGGGCACACTATCTTATTTCTCTCCCTTTACTGTTTTTAAGTTTTTATAGTTTATATATGAAAGATCTATTTCAATGTTGTTAAAATTTTTAAAATATTTGATTTTAATTGTTCATTAGTTCTCTTGTAGTTTATTTATTTCTTTATTTCCTTTCCTCACTAGGCTATTTTTCCAACTAGGGTTGTAGCCTAGTTATATAGTTAGAGATAATAATAACTATTAATTTGACTGACAACCATTGAAACACTTCATGAGAGGTATCGTGAAAGAAGCGCACTCTCCTCAATTTTAATCTAAATCATAGTACAGTGATACCTCTGGATACGAAAGTTTCTGCTTACGAAAAATTCAGGATGCGAAAAGTGATTCGAAGATTTTTATGCCCCAGGATACGGATAAAATTTCAGGATACGAAAACCTTACGAGATCCCAACTCTTCGCCGAGAGTAATTTTAAAAAGCGCGCGCCGCCAGACTTTGAACTTGGGTAGACTCACTTACAGCCTCCCGCTCACCCATTGGTTATATCCCTACTCAGACGCTAGCTGACACCATAAGATCCTGCTTTCCTATTGGTCGGCAACTATCCCAGCTTGCCTACGCACGGGCGTTCATCTCTCTCTCTCTCTTTTCGTTCCGACCGCGGTATTGTTAACAGACATTGTGTTGTGTGCTTTCGCTTGTTTGACTTTGTGTTAATATACAGTACATTCGTACGCCACGTGTTATCGTTAATAAACTTTCGTTACTGTGCACTGTACTGTATTAGTGTTTACTATACATAGACTGTATATAACGTTACGTAGTGTATTATATTACGTATTACTGAAGCCATGGGTCCCAAGAATGTTGCCGAAGGAAAGAAGACGACGATGCTCTCGATGGAGACGAAACTTGAAATCGTTAAAAAGTACGAGTCTGGCATGCGTTTAAGTGCGATCGCCAAGGAGTATGGCCGGAATCCATCTACGATAGGCACCATCCTGAAGCAGAAGGCGGCCATCAAAGCAGCAACACCTTCTAAGGGCGTCACTATTTTCTCCAACAAGAGAACGCACGTGCATGACGAGATGGAGAGGCTGCTTCTTGTGTGGATCAAGGACAAAGAGATCTCAGGAGACACCATCACTGAGACTACAATTTGCCAGAAGGCCTCCGCCATTTTCGGTGATCTCGTGCATGCTCAGGCCGAAGAAGGAGCAGGAGAAGGAACATCCCAGCAGGAACCCCCAGAGTTTAAGGCTTCTCGTGGGTGGTTTGAGAAGTTCAAGAAAAGGACTGGCATCCATTCAGTGGTACGGCATGGGGAGGCAGCCAGCTCGGACACGAAGGCTGCCGAAGCCTTTGTTAAAACGTTCGAGGAGTTGACTCTGCAGGAAGGCTACACTTCGCAGCAAGTTTTCAATTGTGACGAAACTGGGCTTTTCTGGAAGAAAATGCCTCGTCGGACATTCATCACGGCGGAGGAGAAGAGGCTACCCGGACATAAGCCTATGAAGGACAGGCTTACCCTTGCTTTTTGTGCAAACGCCAGTGGGGACTGCAAGATAAAGCCCCTGCTGGTGTACCATTCAGAAAATCCCCGAGCCTTCAAAGCCCACAAAGTTATTAAGGAGAACCTTCCCGTGATGTGGAAGGCGAATGCAAAAGCCTGGGTAACGAAGCAACTGTTCATTGATTGGGTGAATGTCTGCTTCGGTCCGACTGTCCGAAAATATTTGGAAGAAAAGCGCCTCCCTATGAAATGTCTGCTGGTGTTGGACAATGCTCCAGCTCACCCTCCTGGCCTCGAGGAATATCTTCTGGCCGAGTATTCCTTCATAAAGGTCCTGTATCTACTGCCTAACACCACCCCTCTCCTCCAGCCCATGGACCAGCAAGTTATTTCTAATTTTAAAAAATTGTACACGAAGCATCTCTTCAAGAGATGTTTCCAAGTCACAGAGAGTACAAACCTCACTCTGCGTGAATTTTGGAAAGATCACTTCAACATCGTGATATGCCTCAAACTCATCGATCTCGCTTGGCAGGAAGTTTCGAGGCGTACCCTAAACTCATCTTGGAGGAAGCTGTGGCCCGATGCTGTCTCTGCACGAGACTTCGAGGGGTTCGGGAAGCCTGGAGGAGAAGCCGAGATCGTTGACGATCCTGAACCAATTCAGCAGTCTGAGGTGGCTGACATCGTACATCTTGGTACGTCCATGGGGCTGGAAGTTAGCGCGGAAGATATCGATGAACTTATCGAGGAGCACCACGAGGAGTTGACGACGGACGACTTGAAGGAGTTGGAGACGATGCAAGTGAGTGATGTTCAAGAGCAGTTCTCTAGCGGTGATGAGGAGGATGTTGCACCTTTGAAAACGGCAGACATTAAGGAAATTCTTGCATGTTTCCATAAAATGGCAGACTACGTCGAAAAGGAACATCCAGAAAAAGTTTATACCAACCGTGCGCTTCAACACTGCAATGACGTTTGCCTAACGCATTTTAGAAATGTGTTGAAAAGTAGGCAGAAACAAGCTTCAATGGATAGTTTCTTATTAAAGAGGCCAGCGGTATTGGTAGGCCAAGACGAAGGTGAAAGTAAAGAAAAGAAACAGAAAAAAGAAAGAGATGAAGAAGTAGAAGGTGAAAGTAAAGAAAAGAAACAGAAAAAAGAAAGTGATGAAGAAGTAGAAGAGATTTAGAAAATAAGAAAAACGTAAAGTTATAAAAAGGCAAAAAAAAAAAAAAAATTCAATTTTAAGTTTTATGTTACCGTTAAGTGTTAAAGTAATTTTTTCTTTCATTTTATAGTTTTCCATACGTAATGTTAAGTGTTAATTATTTCTGCCATTTTTTTTATTTTGTAAAGTTTAAGTGTTAATGTGTTAAGTGTGTAAATTACTGTACGTAGTCTGTCACTTGTTACGTTTTCTGCCTTATGCCATCCTCCTCTGCCGCGACTTCGCTATCGGACATCGTCTCACTCAAAAGGTAAGTTTCAACTTTTTTGTTACACTAATTAACTGTAACCTTTTTTTCAGTGTACAGGTACAGTATCAATCATTAATTTAGGTGTACGTACAGGTACAGTAACAATACACCTTCACTGATCTAAATGCTTTACGTACATACAGTACCGTAACTTCTATACAGTATCGTACCGTAGTAAAGAAAACGGACCGTTTTCTTTGGGCTTGGGGGGGATAACTTGGCTATAACTACGTACTGTACATTATTGAATAATCTCATAGTGGTTTCTGGAATGGATTAGGCTGTTTTTAACGGTTGTGTTAATTATTGAATGATAGAAATGGCTGCAATGCATGTTTATTACTACAGTTTAGCGTGTTTATGAAAGAAAAAGGTGACTTTTTATAAGGCTTGGAACGGATTAGGCTATTTACATGTAAAACGCGACTCAGGATACGAAAATATCAGGATACGAAACCGCATCCTGAACGGATTAATTTCGTATCCTGAGGCATCACTGTACAGTATAATCCCGATACAATACACATAGGTAATGTGGATCATGATCTCCCAGAAACAATTTCTGTGCACACTCTATGCAGTAATTCCTAAAAATATCAAGGAAAGACATCTTAATGCACACTAATAGGTAAACAATCTAAAAAGCATTTGAACACAACTCACACGGCTGAGAAACAGAAGAGACAAAGAAACACTGGTGCGTAAGTTACCACTTGAATGGTCCTTCCTTTTCATAAGGGCTTGTGTTTAAAGAAGATAAAGCAAATGGAATTTTTTATTCGTAAATTTTACGGCTAAATGTTGATTAAATCTAAGCTTCTAGTGAAGAAGTACTATGAGGTTCACAGAATTAATTCTTGCTCCCAGTTCCCAGCTTTTTAAAAATGATATTTTAATTATAAAATAAATTTTTGAATATACTTACCCGGTGAATATATAATAGCTGCAACTCTGTTGCTCGACAGACAAAAAACAGTAAAAACTCGCCAGCGATCGCTATACAGGTTGCGGGTGTGCCCACCAGCGCCAACTGTCGGCCAGATACCACTCTCTCGATGTAAACAAAGACTCAATTTCTTCTCATCCCACTGCGTCTCTATTGGGGAGGAAGGGAGGGTCGTTTAATTTATATATTCACCGGGTAAGTATATTCAAAAATTTATTTTATAATTAAAATATCATTTTTAAATATTTAACTTAGCCGGTGAATATATAATAGCTGATTCACACCCAGGGTGGTGGGTAGAGACCAGTTAAATATGTTTACATCGTATAAGCTAAGAGTTTTTTATTTCATTTTGACAGTTATCAATATAACAAAACCAAAATAAATAGGTACCTGGTAAGGAAGCCGACTTAGACGATTACTCTGCCTTGTAAGTACGTCTTCCTTACGGAGCCCCGCGATCCTCTTAGGATGCTGACAGACCCCCAGGAGCTGAAATATCAAGGGCTGCAACCCATACAACAGGACCTCATCAAACCCCTAATCTGGGCGCTCTCAAGAAATGACTTTGACCATCTGCCAAATCAACCAGGATGCGAAAGGCTTCTTAGCCTTCCGGACAACCCATAAAAACATTAAAACATTTCAAGAGACAGATTAAAAGGATATGGAATTAGGGAATTGTAGTGGTTGAGCCCTCACCCACTACTGCACTCGCTGCTACGAATGGTCCCAGTGTGTAGCAGTTCTCGTAAAGAGACTGGACATCTTTTAAGTAACATGACGCGAACACTGACTTGCTTCTCCAATAGGTTGCGTCCATGATACTTTGCAGAGATCTATTTTGCTTAAAGGCCATGGAAGTTGCTACAGCTCTAACTTCGTGCGTCTTAACCTTAAGCAAAGATCGGTCTTCCTCACTCAAGTGTGAATGAGCTTCTCGTATTAACAATCTGATAAAACATGACAAAGCATTCTTTGACATAGGCAAGGATGGTTTCTTAACCGAACACCATAACGCTTCAGATTGGCCTCGTAAAGGTTTAGTACGAGCTAAGTAGAACTTAAGAGCTCTAACAGGGCATAAGACTCTTTCTAGTTCATTGCCTACGATCTCCGATAAGCTGGGAATATCGAAAGATTTAGGCCAAGGACGAGAAGATAGCTCATTTTTGGCTAGGAAACCAAGTTGCAGAGAACAAGTGGCTTTTTCTGACGAAAATCCGATGTTCTTGCTGAAGGCATGAATCTCACTGACTCTTTTAGCTGAGGCTAAGCATACCAGGAAAAGAGTCTTAAGAGTGAGATCTTTCAGGGAGGCTGACTGTAAAGGCTCAAACCTGTCTGACATGAGGAATCTTAGGACCACGTCTAAATTCCACCCAGGAGTAGCCAAACGACGCTCCTTAGTGGTCTCGAAAGACTTAAGGAGGTCTTGCAGATCTTTATTGTTGGAAAGATCTAAGCCTCTATGCCGGAAGACCGATGCCAACATGCTTCTGTAGCCCTTGATAGTGGGAGCTGAAAGGGATCGTCCTTTTCTCAGGTATAAGAGAAAATCAGCTATTTGGGCTACAGAGGTACTGGTCGAGGATACAGAAACTGACTTGCACCAGTCTCGGAAGACTTCCCACTTCGATTGGTAGACTCTAATGGTAGAAGCTCTCCTTGCTCTAGCAATCGCACTGGCTGCCTCCTTCGAAAAGCCTCTAGCTCTCGAGAGTCTTTCGATAGTCTGAAGGCAGTCAGATGAAGAGCGTGGAGGCTTTGGTGTACCTTCTTTACGTGTGGCTGACGTAGAAGGTCTACTCTTAGAGGAAGACTTCTGGGAACGTCTACTAACCATCGAAGTACCTCGGTGAACCATTCTCTCGCGGGCCAGAGGGGAGCAACTAACGTCAACCTTGTCCCTTCGTGAGAGGCGAACTTCTGCAGTACCTTGTTGACAATCTTGAATGGTGGGAATGCGTAAAGATCCAGATGTGACCAATCTAGGAGGAAGGCATCTATATGTATTGCTGCTGGGTCCGGGACTGGAGAGCAATAGATTGGAAGCCTCTTGGTCAGCGAGGTTGCAAAGAGATCTATGGTGGGTTGACCCCAAGTCGCCCAAAGTCTCTTGCACACATCCTTGTGGAGGGTCCATTCGATTGGAATTACTTGACCTTTCCGACTGAGACAATCTGCTATGACGTTCAAGTCGCCCTGGATGAACCTCGTTACTAGGGAGATGCCTCGATCTTTTGACCAGATGAGCAGGTCCCTTGCGACCTCGTACAAAGTCAGTGAGTGGGTACCTTCCTGTTTGTAAATGTACGCCAAGGCCGTGGTGTTGTCCGAGTTTACCTCCACCACCTTGCCTCGAAGGAGATTCTCGAAGCTTATCAAGGCCAGATGAACCGCCAAAAGCTCCTTGCTGTTGATATGCATGCTCCTCTGACTCGAGTTCCACAGACCTGAGCATTCCCGACCGTCCAGCGTCGCGCCCCAGCCCAAGTCCGATGCGTCCGAGAAGAGAACGTGGTCGGGTATCTGAACTGCCAGGGGAAGACCCTCTCGTAGGCTGATATTGTCCTTCCACCAAGTCAGACAAGACTTTATCTTTTCGGAAATCGGGATCGAGACCGCCTCTAGCGTCTTGTCCTTTTTCCAGTGAAAAGCCAGATGGAATTGAAGAGGACGGAGGTGTAGCCTTCCTAGCGAGACAAATTGCTCCAGGGATGACAGCGTCCCTACCAGACTCATCCTCAGCCTGACTGAGCAGCATTCTTTCTTCAGCATCTTCTGGATGGAGAGCAGGGCTTGATCTATTCTGGGGGCCGACGGAAAAGCCCGAAAAACTTGACTGTGAATCTCCATCCCTAAATACAGAATAGTTTGGGATGGGACCAGCTGTGACTTTTCCAAATTGACTAGGAGTCCCAATTCCTTGGCCAGATCTAGAGTCCAATTGAGATCCTTCAGACAGCGATGACTGGAAGAGGCTCTGAGAAGCCAGTCGTCCAAGTACAGGTAGGCTCTGATCTCCGATAGCTCGAAACTGGTACCCCACATTCCTGTAAACAAACCTCAGAAACGGTTGGGAATCCGGGTGTATAGGAATGTGGAAGTATGCCTCCTGAAGGTCGAGAGAGACCATCCAGTCGCCTTCCATAAATGCTGTCAAGACAGCCTGGTAGACTTCATCGTGAAGTTTGTCTTGACAATGAACACATTGAGTGCACTTGCCTCTTACGTACTCCTGCAGTGAACATGGCTGCCAAATCATGGAGCCATCCCTGAGGGACTTGTCCCTGCAGAGAACGTGGCTGTCAGATCATTGGAGCCATCCCTGAAAGCCTTGTTTATGCATGACATAATTGTATAGCAAAACTTCAAAGGCTCGAAAACAGCTGTGAAGTTGACCTGTAAAATCTTGGAGCGTCTCCTGGCCAGGCGCCAGAGAGAGTCTACGAGATTTGAGAAGTCTATCTGGGCAGAGGCAGGAACTCCCAAGCCGAGAACTTCTCTCGTGTCATATCAGACTCTCGCTCTATAAGCCAGTTTAAAAGAAGGGAAAGCAAAGGCTGTATCCCCCAAACTCCTCCTGGTGATAAACCAGTCGCCTAGCAAACGTAAAGCTCTCTAGGAGAGCGAGAGAGCACTAGCTTATAAAACGACGGCTTCGAAGTAGCTAGGCCTAGTGTAAGCTCTGACGTTTAGGCGAACGAGGAGCAGCAGTTACAAAAAGATCCGGACAAAGATCCTTAAAAATCAGCATGATTTATTTAAAGTCCATAGAGGGCTAAGCAGCTTTAGGCTCCTCTCCGTCTGACAGAGTCCTCAAGGGAATATCAGTAGGAGGGGGAACAGCAACTTCCTCATCTAAAGGAACCTTGTCCGATAATAGCTGAGTCTCAAGCAAGGGAGAGACCTACCGTGGTGGCAATGCTTTACAAGCAGAGTCCACACGCACTGGTGCATTAGTAGCGGACCAGGACGCAACGTCATGTAACTGCTTGACAGTCTGTGAACTGTCAACAACAACAGGTGCGAGATACCAGGACGCAACGTCATGTAACTGCTTGACAGTCTGTGAACTGTCAACAACAACAGGTGCGCGAGGACGCACAGCGTCCACTCGAGACTGCTTTGACCGCCTAGACTGAGCAGTCAAAACAACTCTAGAATGCGGAGGTTGACGCACAGCGTCAAAACAAGTCAACTCCGATTGTTAGCGAACGTCCTGAACGTCAACAGGAGCATCAGCAAGTGGCCTAACGTCCAAATGTGGCTGAAAATCCACACGAGACCGCATCGAGTGTGGTTCTAAACAACCTGACTGACGTGACTTAGCTACGCCAACGTCAACAGGACGCACAAAGGAACGTTAGGTTGGCTGAAAGCCAGGATCTCGATGAGATAAACGTCTAGGCTCAACGGACTAATCGGCAAAATAGTCTTCCATAAGGGAGGCAAGCTTATTCTGCATGTCTTGCCGTACAACCCATTTAGGATCAACGGAAATAGTTGCGGTAAGAGACGAGGGTAACGTCTGTAACCGCAACACTTTGCCAACAAAAAGACTCTCGGAGTCTGTGTTACGCTTTTGTTAGGCGGCGAGCAGTTATCCGATGACTGCATAGGGTCAGAGCTGTCCTAATGGCTGCAACCAGGACGCTGGACCTGTCCTGAAAGGACTGACTTTCGCTTAAGGGCCTCGAAACCTTGTTTCAGGTTTCTTATGCGAAAAGCCTTCGGATGACGAGGAGAAAATTGTCTCTCTCGCCTTATGGTAGGGGAGATCTTGGTAAGATACACCCGATACCATAGAGGGAAACGTCTGTTCGCTGATCAAGGCCTCTCGAACCCATAAGTCGTACGACATTACTTCTCCCCTGGGCTTGGGAGCTTGCAAGAGGTCCCGGACTAGGTGAACGACAGGCACGAACAGACGAACCCTCGGACGCAACACTGTAACACTTTGCGCAATATCACTTTATCACTACGATTTTCTGTTTTGCACTTATTTCACTGAAATCGAAACTTTTACTGATTTCTAACTGAAGCACGCAATTCTACCCTCATCAAAAGGTAGTAAATGCGAAATCAGTCGTATAATGCAAGCACATTAATACCAGCAAAAAAACAGTAAACATCTTTTAAGATAAAAAATTCAGTGGTTGGGGAAGAGAATAAACACTAGTTCATTCAAAACTACGTTTTCAATCTCTCACCGTACATTGCCTGGGGACGAGAATAAAACTAAAAACGTTTTATCCTTTCTCCCCGTACAGAGACTAGGGACGAGAGTAACTCGAGAACAACGTTACCCGCCTGAACGGAACGTTTTCTCTCCTCTCTCTCCCTCCGTCTCTATCTCTCTCTCTCTCTCTCTCTTGATTTCGCACCTAAGAGAAGAGCCCAATTACGTTTCGTCAAAAAAAAAAAAAAAAAACATGTTATTTGACCAAAGGAAAAAACTGAAAGGTTTTTCAATTAAAAAGTTCCTTTAAAATAGAATTTAAAACATTTAAGCTTTGAAAGAAGAATGAACAAAACGTCAGAATCGATTTACTCTTTCTGCAAAGTGAAACCGTGATACTCTCTTTCTCTATCGTAACGATAGAGCGCAAACTGCGTAGCATAAATAAACTAAACGTTAGTTCATCTTTGAAAACAGTACGAAGACTATTCAAAGAAAATCTTTCATAAAATATTTATTAAAAATATTCATTTAAAAAGTTTTAAATCATTAGCTCTTTAAAAGCTATTTACGATTGAAAGGGCTCAACGTTGTTTAACTCCGGTTTCCAAGTTAGGACCGCCTACTCTCAGGAAAGGTCGCATATAAACAAAACATTAAAATTTATTTTTTATGTTTATTATAAATGGAAAGTTAATCGAAGAGGCCTAATAAAGGCGGTGAGAAATAAAATATATAGAGGAAAATCTATAATTAATTTATAACGTGATAAGATAATTACTAAAAGCCTAAACACACTTCCGTCTAAGGGAAGGGTCGGCCATTTAAAAGTCAAAGAAAGTCCATACTCTCTTTGTCACCAAAAATTAAATCTATCCAAAACGAGTTCAAGATTTAAGATGAAGATAAAACACCTGCACTGCGAAAGCTCAAACCAAAATGAAGTACTTCACCAAATATGTTGAGAAAACTCCAGGTTCTACAGCGAGTAAAAGTACGTCTTGTCGACACGTCGACAGAGAAGAAATTGAGTCTTTGTTTACATCGAGAGAGTGGTATCTGGCCGACAGTTGGCGCTGGTGGGCACACCCGCAACCTGTATAGCGATCGCTGGCGAGTTTTTACTGTTTTTTGTCTGTCGAGCAACAGAGTTGCAGCTATTATATATTCACCGGCTAAGTTAAATATTTAAAAGTTTGATTTTCTTCGACTCATGCCTATGATAGTTCCGAAGCATCTAGTTTCCTTTTAACAAGGACACTATACAGTATTCACAAATTTCTGCAAGAATAGCCTTCAGCATTGACACAATTTTATGTTTTCATGAAAACCATAACTAACATTCCATGAAACTGGTTCTGTTAACCCTTCTACCCCCAATGGACGTACAGGTACGTTTCACAAAACTCATCCCTTAATCCCCATGAACGTACCGGTACGTCCTTGCAAAAAACTGCTATTTGCATTTTTTTGATAACTTTATGATAAACTTTAGGCATTTTCCAAAAAATGAGACCAACCTGACCTCTCTATGACGAAAATTAAGGCTGTCAGCGCAATTTAAAAAAAAAATATTGCAGAACGTGCTTGAAAAAGAAAAACGCCTGGGGGTTAAGGGTTGGAAAGTTCCAAATAGCCTTGGAGGTAAAAGGGTTAAGTTTTATCAGCTTGATTGTAAATATTTTAAACCTGTAAATGTTACAGTAGGTAGCTCATTGAAGGGCTACAAGCTAGTCATTGCAAGTTCCTGATAAGAACTGTGCTATAATGAACTGAGAGGTGTGAAAGCCTTCTATGGATCCACCAAGGTAAACTTACTTCTTACAGGCACCACCTGGCAATTTAGCTCACCACTGGCAAAGGCAATTTGCTGGTTTGGCTGTCAAATTTTCCCAATAACAGGCAAATACAAACTTGAAAGTGTGTATATAAATGTACAAAATTTGGGCTATATGGCCTGGTACTAGACTGAAAAGGCCATTCATCAACAAGGTTCAACTTGTAGAAAAACCCAAAGTTACAGTATGAAGTAAACGTTGAAAAAAGGTAGAAGGAAGGAAGTGGACATGTAAATGAATAAGACTAAAATGAGGGTGTATTTTGGGTTTAAAGGAATGCTGTTAAGACCCATGAATTGATTGTACTGTAGAGCTACAATTTAATGAAAATTATCAACCACTGTACTATGAAAATTCTTTAGATATTATAGGTTAAAATTAAAGCTTAAAGAATTACTGTAGTAACTCCTAAAGTTTTACCTTTTTGATATAATAGAAAAATCTAGAAGAATAAGTCATGACTTACTTATCTGCTACCGCTCTAGCTTTTAACAACGCTGCTGTATAGCATATAGTCGCTGATTTTGGAAGCGCTATGTCATCATACTTTGCAAGGACGGCTTGAGCATCTGCATATGCACCCACTTCCAATAATGCTTCAAGTAGATTCTCATGAAGATTTAAAACATTCATGATAGGTGGAACTTCTTTAGTTAACTGAAAAAGCAATTCCTTAGTAATCAAAATAAAATGATAAAATACACCATTACACTTTCAACTTTTTATGATAGTATTAACATGGTATATAAACAAGAATCTATATCACCATAAATCTTATATCTGCTACTATATTATTGTACATACATGTTTAGGTCTAAAAGAATATAAAAAATAATGACAGCATTTCTTGCAAATGTTCAAAAGTAATTTGGCTCTTTCAGAGATACTGTACTTGTTAAAAATTCAAATGAGTGATTATATGTCCAACAGCTAAAAAGTAAAAGTAACATCTAGGGCGCATTCAAATCTTATCTTTTAAATGGTAAATACTCTTAGAGTAAATCTTACATTTTCAATTTAGATAACCATCTATGCTTTCTCTGAAAGTGGGCCAAAAGTCTTTCATCTCGTTAATATCAGCATTTATATTTTCCCTACTTGTATTGGAAGTTAATTTCCCATTAACTTTTATCAAGAAAACCCATTAGCTATGCTCCTAAAAGATGTTCCTAGTCATTTGGGAACTAAAAATTGTGGGGGAGGCGTGAACAGTCTTTTTTATCAGGATCTCATTGGATTTGCATTTCAATAATAGCATTTTGACTTTTAGCATTTCTTTATTCCTAATTTCTCAATTAGCTTGAAAGAAAGGTTTGTTACTCTCTAAAAAAGTAACTCCATTTGTTACTCCTTAATTTCTCTCATAACAATATTAATATCCTGATTTGACTTATACTTCATTACGTTCCATTATTTCTTATTTATAGGCAAGTCATTTTGTTCACACAATATCATATAAGCAGTTTATTGTAATTGGAATAATAACAGAAAATCATAAGGTAAGAAATCAGAAGATACAAGTGTAAGGCACCAAGGGCCAGCTAAATATAAATTACCAATTACCTTTCATACAGACATCAAACGTCTTTAGGGAATCAGACTTCAGAGAATCTTTGGTACTATGACTGAATATCTAAAATTTTTCATGGTAAATTAAACTAAAAACAAAAATACAGCTGATGTGTCCTCCCATTTACACCCTATGATGAATAATCGTCAAGAACAATATCAAATAATTACAAAAGTATATGAAGCATGAAACTTACTAACTGTCCCAACAATAATGTCAAGAAATAACCCAGTCTTCCATAACCTAACTAATCCAGAAAAATCTGCGCACACTATACTTACATCGCGAAACATTTTAACAGCTTCTTTCATTTTGCCTAGCTTGCGCGCACACATGGCCAACCTTCTCTTTATGTATATAAATACATTTGTATCTCGTCCTGGAAAACATATCTTAATATATTTAATAATTCCAAACTTTCACCTAATGAACTAAACTGTAATTATTCCAATCTCATATAAATGGCTTAATTTCAACAATTAAAGCCTATTGGGATCCTTACAAGAAAAACTTGGTGAGGGCAGCGAGTCTCTCAAAATGAGACTATACTGTCTCATTGTACAATCATAATTAATTAATAAATGCATAAAAACTAAAGCTTTTATTTACAAATCTTTTCCTAAATACAATGTTGACTAGATTACAAGAAAGGTATGATATTGTACAATAAATTAATAAAGTACTCCATAAAATAATTCTCAACTATGAAAAAAGAATAACTGAATCAGCTACAGAATAGAGTTCACATTAAAAAATACATTTGAAAACTTAAAAGATTAAAAATTTAAGGCAAATATAATTATAGAATTATTTGAGTTACATAAAATTTACGATTTTGATGCCACAGGGTGTTGTCATGCCTTCCCAAATAAGCAAGAATATAGTCTAAGTTGGGAAAACTTCGATTCCATTAAAATTTTCTACTGAACCCACAGTATTTGACTTTACCCTAAAAGGTGGATATGAAATCTTAAAAAAAAAATCATAACTACACACTGTATTTTCTTGAATAATTTGGGAATATTGGGTAATGTGTTAGAGGGATTTGGAAGGTCCTTGTAGGTTTCAAATATACTTACCTTTTCATTACAAGTGTAAAAAAAATCAAACTACTGAATAAACTAAATAACTTAATTTCCCTACTGTATTACTGTACTGTAATAAGAAAATTGCTATAATCCAATTAACCCCATCACATTAAACTGGTATTACTTTTATATCTGAAATGTTCACAAGAAAAACAAATGATTGAAAAAACTTACTATGTAATGCTTCCATGATACTATTCTGATGCTGTGTCACTTTAGATTTCCTGTAATTTGTTTCAGCATGTTTCAGAGCTGTTTTCAACATATTTTCAACCTCAATGATTGAAGTGCACTCTTCTTCTGCAAGTAAAATGTATGCAGAAGCACATTCTGGATTTAGGTCTAGAGCTGATCTCGCCGATTTGATCCGAACTTCCGGATTCCTCTCTCTCCATGCTGTCTGCATTACTATAATTAAATATTTATATCTATGAAAAGCAGCAACAGAATATGGCTTACTTTTCTTAAAAGCACATTATTTTCAATATAGAAACCTCATTATTGTACAGATATACAGTAATTTGCAATTCCCAAAATGGAACCCTGTGAAATTGGTTTCAACGTTTACTCAAATTTAAAATCAATTCACTAAGCACTAACTTTCATATTCAGGTTTTCCTGCATCTGCTTCACATGTGAAGAATGTCTGGTGATCTTGTGCAGATAAATTCATGTCATAGTAAGTGAGCGGCTCCTTTTTTGTTGACCACGTCAACCGCTGATACTCTGACCCCCGAAACAGATTGAGGGGATTTCTCCATACTTTGCATTCTGCAATGTGTACAGTATAGAAAAGCTTATTTCTAAACAGAGAAAAATAATTATGATGATGATAATAATAATAATAATAATAATAATAATAATAATAATAATCATCATCATATTAAATCAACACTATAACCTGAATTAAAGTGTTTAAATAAATCAAATTTATATAATACCACAAATGAATAAACTTCTCAAAACTTTGCCAGCAAAATAAAACATAAAAAACCAAGTCTATCCAACAGTAAATATTTGGTGACAATAACAATCTCATTTTAAATACTGTAGGTTAAAACTTACAATACCAAGGCCATACCTGGAACACTTTGCTGATTGTTATTATTATTTGAATTACTGTTTGAATTTTCTGTGACATTGTTTTCACCACCTCCAATCCATGGACTCAGGTGATTAAGGGATACTTGCTCGATGAAAGATGTTCCATATTTTCGAAAGTACCACCACTCAAATATCTGTGAAAAAAAATTCAAGTTAATTCAGTTAATTCCAAACTGAACTAGAAAGGGGGCCATATAAAAACATAATGTACCAATGTATTTAACAGCTAAAGTAGGAATACAAAAAATTTAAGCCTCTGAGCACCAACCCTTCTCAAAAATATTTGGCACTGTTCCAGGCCATTTTTGGGGACATTTTACTTAATATATCTAAGCACAGAATCTATTAGAGAGGATTTTAAAACTACTTTGATTATATAACCAGCAAAATTCTGTTTCTCTAAATCTATAATTAGATATTTTGTAAAATGTTCATGCACATAAGAGAAAAATATTAATAACTGGAAGTGTAGAATACATCCTATGGCAGTAGAAGGGTTAAGTAATATATAGTTAGAAAAGGTCAAAATATATTATGAACCACAAAGGGTTGAATAAAAACAAAAATGCAACAGAGTAAGCACTAGATCTTCACAGTTTCAATAACCCACATACTGTACATGAATCCATGAAATATTTCGAATAAAAATTTTGATTCTTCATAAAGTCATCGATTGTTGCAAAGCAGGAAAATTTCCACCCTTTCCAACTGGGCTCTTTGCTCCCATACCTAATCCCCACCTGCACACTGCTACTTCTCTGGCTCAGTCTGTCTCAGTCTTGATGAATCTGTTGTCGCATAATCGTCTCCTAGTAATGTTTATCTACCATCATTGGTATTCTTTCTTTACTCATACCACTGGCCCTAAGAGCTTCGTCATCATCCCAATCTAGCTCTAAGTGGCAGAGGAAGGTGATGACTCTTGGTCAGAAAGTAGAACTACTTGATAAGTGTAAGGAAGGGTTGTCTTACAAAGCCAATGGATGACTTTATGGAATGAACAAAAGAACCATGAGGTACAAAGAGAAAAACATGAAGATTTGTGCTACTGTGACGCCAAGTGCCCCACGTTCTGTGAAGAATGTCTCAAGAATGAGGTACAAGAGCATGATCCAAATGGAAAATGCCTTGTTTGTGTGAATCGAGGATCAGCATCGCAAACCAGCAGCCATCGACACAAATCATTTACAGGACTGACTTACAGATACATATCAGCATTACAAACTAGTAGCCATAGACACACGCATTATTTACAATACTGACTTAAAGCCCCATACACAGACCTTATATACAGTACTGGTAAACAAATTTTACTGTCGAGTGTTTATGACTGATAAATTTGTGTCTGCTTGGTATGGGACCAATAGCCAGAAACTATGTTCCTCCTTGAAACAGACAATTTTGAAATAATTCTAAAAAAATCTTGAGGCTTCTTTTTCATTACAGTATTATACTTTAATTTATTCACTTTTAATTCCAATCATTCATAATTATGACAGCAACCTTTCATAGTTTTCAGAACAGAGTTGTATGGAGGCAAATCCTCATAGAATGACTTGAATGTAGTAGACATAAAGATAGATGATCTGTCCTCATGCAAATCTACTTATGATGGGTTATCTTAGTAACAAGTTTGAATGACACCCCTTCAACCAAGTGAAAGTTGCGATGACAAGGTACGAGTGACCAACATACTAATGGGCAAAATGGGAGAAAAAACTATTAAGAAAACTTGTACTCAATACATAATAAGTATATTGTATCAGTATAGTAGGCAGACGAGCAAACTTCAGATCATGAAGAACTACATTCCACAAGGTCCAAAATTATTAAGACTCCAACAAGTCTATCATGGAAAAGCCATAAAATGTAACAAAAAGTTCATTAAAACACAACGCCAACTAGACACTACAGCTAAAAAATACTTGACAATCTAACAATTCACACTTCACTACAGAAATTCATTAACCTCTTTCCATCTACAGTTGATACTTAAGATCCATGAAAAAATAATTATATGTGCTTCCATGCATACATCTACATACAACAGTATAAAATGTATTAGGTAACAAATTAAAATAAAATTACTATTATCAAAGTCTTATCAAGATTTAGAAGACTATGAATTTCCTGGCTTACAAAGACAATCAAATTACATAAAAAAGGCTAATTCATTGATCCAAATATAGTGGAACACATGAAATCACTCACCAAAATGAGACCTGATATGAGGGATGACGTTCCAGTTAGAGCTACATAAAATTTTGGCGTCAAGGTTGATAGGAAAACTGTTGCTGTAAAGAAAAGAAAGAAAACAATTAAACACAACTATATAATAAGTGTCTGTAGTGAAAACTTCCGAGTTCATGTTATGTGACTTATAGATGAAAATAGAGTGATACTTGTGCGAGAGTCTTTATAGATTTTAACAATTATTTTTGCAACTGTTTTAACATCCACAAGAGCAATTATATATTGACACTCATATCAGCATTGAAAAAATCTGGCAACAAAGTCTTAAAAAATATCAAATCCCCTTTTATGTACCCATAAATAACCTTTGATCTTGGATCAGTTTGCACAGAAATAGAGGATATAAAGCACTGAACATAACAATTAGCATGAACGTAAAATTTAACGTAAATATTCTTGCCCCTTAATTTAAAAATCAAATTCAGACTATCTCTAGTTTTTGTGCAAGAGATATATCGGTGCTTCAGGAAGATAATTCGAGGTCACAAAATGTACATGGAAAAGAAGTTTTCACAAAGAAAGGTCACAATTTTCTCACATCAAGTACAGTGCTTGCTGTAAAACTAATAAATTTTGATGAAAATCCAAATGTATTGTTTCAAATGGCATAGAAACTTCATACAGATGTGTAAATATACAGTTTTATGAGTTATAAATTACATATATAAAACCAAACTTTACTCTTCATCATGGCAATAATTCTAACCTTTATTTTTCAATACTCTATAATATCTTTAAATATGAAAAATTTTATACACCATACGGGAGCTGTATCAAAAAGTAAAGTTCTATATGTAAGATGTACAGTATTTTGGTAAAAAAAAAAAAAAAATCATAATTGCGTTCTTTCAAGACATACACATTACATAATAAATTCATCTTCACTGAAATTGCAACACGTTCTTCCCATACATGTACCTGACATGAGTGTAAAGCAAGACATGGACAGAGCCAGGATCATTAGCATCATGCAGATCATGACATGCGCCACCACTGACATGACATCAAACGTCGTGGGCATGACAGCATCCTTGCTGCTTGTTTCTGTCTCCACCTCCTTCGGTGTTCCCCCATACTTCCACTCCTGCCAATTGCAAAACATGCCTCGCTCAGCCCAGCCACCGAATGCCCAGCTAAGAGCATCGCCTTCATCCTCCTGACGAACTTTGCTCCGCCTGAGCAGGACTGAGGGAGGCGTTAGGCTTCTTTGACGCAAAATCCGGGCAGGATGCAATCCCATGACTCAAGTGTTGACTCTACACTACTACACAGCAAATGTTTTACATGGGTGGTTTGGTTATCAATCTCAAGCAAACGGAAAACACTAATTGCCTTATTCAAGTACTTTCTGTAATTGCCAAAATAAGATTTCAAATTAATATCGATCTCCCTGAAAATTTCTTCGCACTGATTATTGTTTGTCGACGTTTTTGTTTCCTGTAAAACAGCATCCAACTCAAAATAAAACACCTACATGTAATTTTTCTTTTAGCAAAAATCAGGCCATTCATAAAATTGAAGTTTCATGACACTAACCTGTGCAACAAAAAATAAACTATCTGTGCTCGCTAGAAATACAACAAACTACTACTCTGCCTTTGATGGCATAAAAACTGGGATTGGAATAAAATAAATACACGTAGTTTCAGCTATTTACGTTAAAAAAGATTATGTCTTGGGATTTACCGTAACTACAGCATGTAGTTCTAAAAATCAATGCCTTAATATAAATGTTTCTTATAGGGTTTAAAGATCAACTGTACAGACACCTTCAAGAAAGTTAGACAGCCAGGCTTTGGTCTGCGATCTAACTATTACAATTATCTATTGAATAGGCAACATTTTGCATTATTTTTGCTCATCTATAAACATTTTCGCCATGGATAAATAAAAAAAATGAAGATAAAATATACTAAAATCTCTATTCCAATATTTTTGTCTAGCTGGGCTTATCAAAAGATTCCAGAAAACACCCAATAGAAATTTAAAATACAATTCAAATGACATTTGATCGGTAACAATACACGCAATTAACAGGTATTGCAATAGCAAAGGGTACAGGTTAGACTCATGAACTTATTCCATAAACTAATAACAATGACAGATCCATACAGCAAATAAAGTAATAACAGTGACAGGTCCATTAAGTAATATCAATGACAGGCATATCTTATGGAATGAGTAAAAAGCTGATGTGCCCCCAGGACCAATACTGACGAATCTTTTACACAAACCTATAAAAAATTACAAGTC
>NC_090745.1:95356574-95388419 GCF_036898095.1 Palaemon carinicauda
ATATATATATATATATATATATATATATATATATATATATATATATATATATATATATATATATATTAAAATAACGTAATTCCTAAGTTTCAGTACGACTTTCTCTCGACATTTTGAAATCAAAACAGTCTAATATTCTACCTGCATGACCCCTTCTCCATTGGAAAAGGTTATGCAGATGTAAACACTACATGTGAAACCATGCAGCAGCAGTAATCCCAGCTGACAGGTGTGAGGGCCACTTCCACTTCAGTGGCACATGTGCAAGTTTGCAAATCATACTCCTTAATCTGCTTATTTATTTTACGACGATTCTTGAAACGTAACGATTTGAGGTCACGTGTGTACTTTAATAGGTATCAATATATACAATGATGTCTAATGTAATATGTGATTAACGTAATGAGAAATATGTCTTATACCAATTCTTCATGAAATTCTTGGCTGATGAAATGTTGTTAATTATTTCCCTTTCCATAAACACAATGGCAAATCTAAATAATCATGGTATTTTTGTAACTTCGTATTGTCCTTGAGAATATTCTGTTGCCATACAGACAGACGATGGAATTTACAAAATAGACCAAGAAGAAACAAACAAACAAACAAACTGAATAAGAAGGAAAACATTCGACTTGTATCTCCAGTGTTCATCGAAGTGTCAATAATACTCTCGTAAGGGTTTAGGTCATCAAAATATGATGGGTATACCAGAGCGTAGTTAGAGTCGTGATGATAATGTTAAGTGGAACATTCCGTCGCATAATATGAAACACAGGGAACATTCGTTTCACGAGACTGCTTATATATGAAAACTGTGTAAGTCTGACGAACACTATAGTCCATTTCTTTTAGCGATGCATATTTGCACCGACTCGCAGCGGTGCCCTTTTAGCTCGGAAAAGTTTCCGGATCACTAATTGGTTGGACAAGATAATTCTAACCAATCAGCGATCGGGAAACTTTTCCGAGCTAAAAGTGCACCGCTGCGAGTCGGTGCAAATATGCATCGCTAAAAGAAATGGACTATAGGTGTTCCGTTCAAAGTCTGGATTGTAGTGAGAAAACACAATTGATAGACTTATGAACAGCCAATCTCAATCAAAACTTGAGTCCTCTATTTGTGAACCTTTGCTTCCAAACAGCACCATGTAATAGTCTTCTATTACCTGAAAAGGCATATGAAACTGCATGCAGATATAGTACACTTCTCAATCATAACACTAAAAAAAAAAGTTTCCGAAGAATAAAGGTATCTCCAGTATCACTAAAATCAACAACAGGAATAACGTTATTTTTGGCTTCGATGCGTTACACAATAACAGAATTATCAGTTCTTATTTAAAAATGAATAGAATTAGCAAAATCAAAACGAAAGCCGTGCCACGATATTCACTCGACTCCAAATCCGGTCTTGATATGTGTAATATCTATTCTCACCTTGACCATACTGTAACTCGTAGAGAGAGAGAGAGAGAGAGAGAGAGAGAGAGAGAGAGAGAGAGAGAGAGAGAGAGAGAGAGAGAGAGAGAAATTCTAACCCGAAATGCTATCTGTATTTTTGCATTCAATTGGAAAAATAAAGGTATATACACAATCATACACAAAAATTCAACATGGGCATTAATGTTAGTTTAATTCTCCACCAGCAAACGTTGACCAGTTAACAACCTTCAGCTGCTAATACAGGAAACTGACGATCAAGAAAATTGCTCAATCCACGAAACCCTTGATTCTTAATACCCTCTATTTACATACTCTCGATTTTTCCATAGTCTATTAATTTTATGAAGGAATTTGGTTGTTTTTTAACAGTTTCTTCACATCTGCATAAACTATGACGGGAATCAAGACGATCCTATCTTGAATATTTCAATAGAAACTCAAAATTAAATGTAAACAAAATAACTCAAAATAAACTATCATACCAAATATATGAGATACAATACTGCGAACTCCAGGGGAAAGTACAACGCAGACTTTAAAACAAATAACTATACTACAAAATCAATAGAAAATCTAACTTCAATTCAAAATCTTTGATGTAACTCAAACGAAAATATAAGACAAATTGAAAATAGAAATTTTAAAATGGAGAATTCATAAGTTACGTGATCATCTAATTTCTGAATTGAAAGGCTTTACATAAATTAAAAACCATTTTATTACATATACTCGATGTACGACACAACAAAATACTGTAGTCCTCAACTCAAAAGAAAATACTATATTCCAAAACTCAAAAGAACACTTCGGTGACGCAAAATTGGTGGACAATATTCTAAGAACAACAATGTATAATACAATCTCAAGAAAATTATAAATAAAACTTTCAAAGGACAAATTAAAATGTTAGCTCAAATTAAAATTCTATAATGCTAACTCAAAATGAAATTCTAAAATTACAACTCAAAATGGCAAAGCTCGAATACATATTCAAACAAAAATCTTACAATATTGATAATCTCCAAAAATAAAATTCGAAAAAAATTCTTATTAAACAAGAACGGGAATTCTATAATGCACATTTTAAAGCAGAATTTAATTGAAAAGCAAAAGAAATTTCTAAGAAGCAAATTCAACGGAAAATTCTAAACTTGCAGCCCAAAAACGGAATTATATTATGCAGAAATAAATCAATATACATTACTAACATTAAAAAAACTAATATGAATAAAGGCAAGGAAATACTACAGCGCAGCGTCGTAATAATAATTATATAATAAATATCTAAAAGGAAATATTACAACAAAACTTCGAGAAAATAATGTACATAAAGCAAAACTATTAGGCCTACCAACACGTATGCATAACAATTATCATTCATTCCAGCAATGTCGTAAAGCAGAGGGGAAAATCCCACTTTAGATTACGTGAAACGTTTTTATAAAATACGAACTGATAAAAAGTAAGCATTTTCACACTAAAATGTTCTTCAACATCAACAACACGATACCTACAATATAACGAGCTAAAAAGTGTGCGGAACTCAAATCTCAACAAAGAAAAACTGACAAGAAACAAATCTCAACAAAGAAAAACTGTCAAGAAACAAATCTCAACAAAGAAAAACTGACAAGAAACAAATCTCAACAAAGAAAAACTGACAAGAAACAAATCTCAACAAAGAAAAACTGACAAGAAACAAGTCTCAACAAAAGAGAAACTGACAAGAAACAAACTCTCAACAAAGACAAACTGACAAGAAACAAATCTCAACAAAGAAAAACTGACAAGAAACAAATCTCAACAAAGAAAAACTGACAAGAAACAAATCTCAACAAAGAAAAACTGACAAGAAACAAATCTCAACAAAGAAAAACTGACAAGAAACAAGTCTCAACAAAAGAGAAACTGACAAGAAACAAACTCTCAACAAAGACAAACTGACAAGAAACAAATCTCAACAAAGAAAAACTGACAAGAAACAAATCTCAACAAAGAAAAACTGACAAGAAACAAATCTCAACAAAGAAAAACTGACAAGAAACAAATCTCAACAAAAGAAAAACTGACAAGAAACAAATCTCAACAAAGAAAAACTGACAAGAAAAAAAATCTCAACAAAGACAAACTGACAAGAAACAAATCTCAACAAAGAAAAACTGACAAGAAACAAATCTCAACAAAGAAAAACTGACAAGAAACAAATCTCAACAAAGAAAAACTGACAAGAAAAAAAATCTCAACAAAGACAAACTGACAAGAAACAAATCTCAACAAAGAAAAACTGACAAGAAACAAATCTCAACAAAGAAAAACTGACAAGAAACAAATCTCAACAAAGAAAAACTGACACGAAACAAATCTCAAAAAAGAAAAACTGACATGAAACAGTCATTTTCGAAACTGAAAAACCCAAGTGTTCATGATTTCACCTGAAAGAGATTAGGCTTACATAAATGAAACAATAAGAGGAAAATACTGACTAAGCTTATACAATGGACTTCTCCGAAAATTAGTTCACATGGGCTATCACCAAAAGATAAAGCAATGAGATCCAACAGGTGTTCAACTAGCCTTAAATAATCAACTTTGTTATTACCATTATGAAAAAGAATTTTATCAGCCCGCCTCTTAGAACTGACCCGAATAAATTGTGGAGGGAAGAGTATTAAATATTCTAATCTAATAAATAAAAGAAGCATATTGTAATTATCATAATTATTTTTTCATCGACTTTGAACTCAAGTATGTTTGTACCCAAAGTATGCAAATTAAAAGTAAACATATAACATGCGTATGTTATGTAGGAGTAGGTGAAGCATATACTGTACATATTGCATAATAGATTTCAAAACAATATTAACTTTCTTGTTATCCAAACATTCTTCATTTGACAAAATGTTTAGCTTAAAATTACAAACTACATTTTTTACTTTATTTTTTTTTATCAACAGTTAAATAAAATTCTATAAAGTTATCAGACAAAAGCTTCACAAATCACAAATATTTATATTGATGTAAAGCCAGAAAACTTTTAGAATGTTTCAGCAATAAAATATTTTCAGAATTGAAATAAAAACTAATAAAAACAAACTTCAATAATATCCCACGAATAAGACTGCCCCGTTTATAGAAGGCTTACACACACAATACTTTATTAATCATTATGGTAATCAGCCATTCCCCAAAACGACCCACCAACAGTGAATAACCATCAGTTACCTAGTCCCCTGTTGAGTCAAGGGGCTAGGGGCTGCCTGATTGTAAGAGACAGTGCTTGGCCGTAAAGGTAAGGCAATCTACAAGTCAAGAGGGCTCATCGTATTTTCAAGAAACTCCTCTCAATCGTTGCTCTCAGCTAAGATCGAAGTCGCCAGGGCCTCTTGGTGGTAAGGGCCAACTTACGCAATTTTGCGTAGTGCACTTAAAAAATCACATCCCTACATGGGGAAGTAAAAAGCAGTGTCAGGAATTACCGAAACCACTTAGCAGCCAAGTTACTCCCGCCAGACCTGCAAGTCCTAGGTACTGGTAAACTCGTTTGAATACACAGCGAAATAATTAATGCGTGTGTGAGTGTGTGTGAAACTGGTCACGTAAGGTTACAACCTGCCAGCCTACACACCGCCTTCACTGAATAACCCTCATCCTTTTCCCTACCCGTTAGCCAATCTTTCAAGAGGCTTGTGGCATAACTCCACTTAGGCTACACAAGCTTCGGCGACACGAGAAAAACAATTAGGCAATAAAGGGAGTGGGTGCACTCATTCTGAGTCATCTCTGGAGAGAAGAAATTTAATTAATTCCTAAATAAACTAATTGATGACTCAATCAATGCAATTCTACAATCAAGGATAGTTTACAATCATTGCGGAACACTTCGTTCAAGCATCGCTTTGGGGCCAATGACATGTGGATCACGGTACGAAGTATCATGTAAGTTAAGGTTAAATAATAATAATAATAATAATAATAATAATAATAATAATAATAATAATAATAATAATAATAATAAGGGTGCAATTACAAAGACAATTATTTTCGATATATTGTTACGACCATTAATGGTCCAAGGGTGTTTGTGCTTTCACTACGTAGATTATATAGAAGTATTGTTAAATTTCTTACTTAATGGAACAATCAGGGGGCATTCAAACTACTTAAAAGCACGATATTAATTTCTTTAATAAGTTCATCACTCAGTGCCCTTATCGTAAGTTTGGCTAAAAAGACTACAGATTACACGTTAAAAGCTGCTATAAAAACATTAACATGGTCACTGAAATAAGAAATATACTGTACATGCCCCATTTGAGAAAATATTTTCTTTCTGACTAAAGGATCTAGTACATCAAAGTAGCGTACGCTAAACCTGATAGCAATTATTTTACAAAAAGGTACTTTTTTAATTAGTACAATTGATAGCACTAGTTTATCATGTTTTATCGAAGTGATTTCGAGTATCTCGATAACATATTTGGGAACGTACTGGGACCGGCAAGCAAAAAGCAAAGGTTTCGATCTATAGATGTAAACTTGTCTCCTTACTATTGGCGTTCTTAATGAATAGGATTCGAAAGGAATTATGAATTTAGGTTCTATAGTCAAGCGCTGGGGCCTGTGAGGTCATTTATCCACCAAATGCAAATAGAAATGGGGGGGGGGGGTATGCACTATGAAGTTAGAATAGGTTAAACAGAAATGAGGTAAAAAAAAAAAAAGTGGGAACGAAGGTAAAGTAGAATATAAGGAAGTGCAGTTATGCAATGCTTACAATGCACCGCATGAGGTACATTGACGGCAGTAACTCCTCTCTAGGATCACCATTAATTACCTCGCAACAAATAAAAGCTACCCATAAGTACCAAAGGTAATTTCTAATCCCATTTTGTTACATGGACTAAAAACTAACCTGCATTATATAAATAATACTTCTATAATTGTAAAATAAAATATCCCTGGGTAGCTATTTCAAAGTAAGGTGAAATGAGAGATTGAAGCACATAAGGATTTTTTATCTGCAACTTTCCCCATTCCCTGTTATAAAGTGTAATGTGTATATATATATATATATATATATATATATATATATATATATATATATATATATATATACATATATATATATATATTATATATATATATACATATATATATGTGTGTATGTATATATATATATATATATATATATATATATATATATATATATATATATATATATATATATATATGCAGGTATAAATATGAAAAACAACAACCTGGTAAAACTTCTAGAGGAAAATCAACACAAGTTTGAAGTGTCATTTTCTTTTTGACACTTGAATATCTATATACCCAAACTACTTGTCTGATAAAAATCTAAACGCAGGCGCACTAAAACTCAGCCCGGTCTATGCAAAGAAATTAAAGCAATTCTTAATGCAATTATTGCTTGCTAGAATCAGGAGTCGAAATGGCATAGGTGGAGCTTCGGTAACTTTCTTCCTCCATTATTTATTAAATTAGGAAGTTCTCTTTCTCTTTGAACAATAATTTATTGTTTTTTTTTAATCTCGTAAAGAAATATTCATAAAAACACCTCAAATATAAATAATGACAATAAAAATAATTCATCAAATGAATTAATAAGAGGAAAAAATCGTCCGTGTAATTTTCAGCACGGTGTATAAAAAGTATATACTTATGTAAATTTCTAATTTTCGTTGTGTTAACCATCCATTATTCATAATACGGATCAATAGCATGAGAGAGAGAGAGAGAGAGAGAGAGAGAGAGGGAGAGAGAGAGAGAGAGAGAGAGAGAGAGAGAGAGAGAGAGAGAGAGAGGAGAGAGAGAGAGAGAGAGAGAGAGAGTCGCGTTAAAGTATGATTACGAAGCATAAACCCTTTTACATTTTACATTCGGACGCCAAGATTCAAGAGGAATCTTTTTTTCATTCGGGAGGAGGGCTATGTATAAATGCCAATCAGTATTATTATTATTATTATTATTATTATTATTATTATTATTATTATTATTATTATTATTACAAGTTAAGCTATTACGCTAATTGGAAAAAGCAAGATGCTATAAGCCCGAGGGCTTCAATGGGGAAAATTGCCCCGTGAGGAAAGGAAACAAGAAAATAAAAAACTACAAGAGTCGTAATAAATGATAAAAATTTAATAAGAACGGTAAAAAAATTAAATTAGATCTTTCATATATATACAAAAACAGGAGAGAGAAATAAGATAGAATAGTGTGCCCGAGTGTACCCTCATGCAAAAGAACTCTAATCTAAGACAGTGGAAGGCCATGGTACAGAGGCTATGGCACTATCCATGACTAGAGAACAATAGTTTGATTTTGTTGTGTCCTTCTCCTAGAAGAGCTGCTTACCATAGCTAGAGAGTCTTTTCCACCCTTACTAAGAGGAAAGTAGCCACTGAACAATTACATTGCAGTAGTTAACCCCTTAAGCGAAGAAGAATTGTTTGCTAATCTCAGTGTTGTCAGGTGAATGAGGACAGAGGAGAATGTGGAAAGAATAGGACAGACTATTCGTGTATGTGTAGGCAAACACAAAATGAGCCGTAACCAGAGAGGGCTCCAATGTAGTACAGTCTGGCCAGTCAAAGGACCCAATAACTCTCACGCGGTAGTATCTCAACGGATGGCTGGTGCCCTAGCCAACCTACCAACTATAACAATCATCTTGTGAAAAACAATATGCCATTTTCCGAAGTAATCCTTGACGATGACGTTAGTAACTCAGAATTAGGGTGTTAATGATGACGTGCCAAAATCACACCTCATTGGTAGGTGATGAGATGATGAGATGAGATGATGATGATGATGACCTCTATACAGCACTTCATCCTCAAGAGGCATCGACATATCTATTCCAAATATATATCCCAACCCTCACAATTTCTATTTTATCAAGCATCGCTCCTTGATGAAAATTTAGTTACTTTCTCATAATTGAACACCAGTAATAATATTACAGGAACATTATTGAAATAATCTCATTCACTTAGATTAACAATAATTAATCAAAATAGTATAAAATATAGATCAAACGAAGAATGACTAGAAACGGCATTGCAATATTATATGCTGAATGTACACCAATATATTCATACATATGTTGGTGTTTATGTGTTCATGTACCATCATATGTCACGTACCAATGATAAAATCAGCTGTCAGTCTCTTATAAATAATAATTCACTTCTCGTATTTATAAACACTTAACTGACACCTGACTCACATTTCAAAAATAATAAATACAGATAAAAGAAACAATATCAATAATAGCACAAGGTAACACAAGGACATCAGAACCAGCCCGTTTTGTTTCCTCTCTTTAGTCATAAAACGTTTTCCACACATCACTTGGGAAAATAACCTCAACAATCAAGTAAGCTGATTCAAGCCATATCATCGTTACCAGCTCCCCGCACTGACGTCCGACCCTATCAACTCACGTCACGACATAAACTGCTAACACTCAAGTCTTGCCGTTGCTCTTGATATCTGAAGTTTCGTCTGCGTTCAGCGGTGTTACCATACAAAGATGAACTTTTGCAATGTAACTCGTACGCTTTGCCATGAACCTCCAGCTGTTTAAAATGCAAAAAAAATCCGAAAATTATTCCCATTTGTTTGAACTTTTCACCCGATGTAAATACATTCGAAATGTATTTGACAAGTCGTGAAGAAATGTGGCAATGGTGGGACCAACTGTAGTGGCACTGGCACCCGTACTCCCTCCCCCCTTACCGCAGTAATAGCAGGCCCCTCCCCCCTTTTCCCCTTGCTCCACCACCACCGTAATCCCCCCCTCACCTCAAAGTAACACCAAACACCCACCTCCAACTTCTGCCTTGTTTACGTTATGATAAACGTAACGCCCTCACTTCCACTCGCTACATCGTGGGTTGCTTTCACACTATACACCTTCTAATACTGTTGTTCATTAGCATACATTAACGCCCACTGCGTGCTTTTCCAGGCCCAAATACATTGGGCACTGTACCACGTCTTCTCAATTAGGTGGAAACTTGAAACGAGCAAGCACAAGCTATATATAACCATTGAAACCTATTTGATGCTTTTCTCCGAAATAACAAAATGTAAAAAAAAAAAAAAAAAAAAAAAAAAAAAAAAAAAAAAAAAAAAAACTGAACGAACAAATGCATTTCTCAAAATTAAAACAACACAAAAGAATTGTTTTCCCTAGAATTAAATCTGATTAAACAAGTACATTTCTTAAAATTAAAACCGGTCATACATGTGCATCTCTGAAAGTTATTGTGTCGTATATCAATATGTTTAATAATCTAGTTTACCTAAACTAGAACATTTGTTCTAATACTTAAACAAGAATTTCAAGAACACCGAGAACAAAATCGTTCATGAAAAATACCGAAAAAGGGTATTAAAAATATAACAGAGGAAACATAATTGAGACGTAAAATTAATATGTGTACATTACATAGGCATACTTCTCCAAGCATAAATGATAACGAAAGACTATCTGCAAATAATATCAGATTAAAGAAATAATTACTATGATCTTGGAATAAAACGCCACCTTTTCTCTCTTCATTTTAAAACAAATAACAATATCGAAAAAAGGAACGAAAAAGACAAAGCAAGGTAATAAACATAAACAATAGCCGAGTAAATAAAAACCAATTAGCTTCCAAAGTACACATGAAATTACAATCAGAAACAAACAAGCCAACGTCAACACGTGATAGCGATATAATAAGCCCAGCACGAAAGCACAGCTTCCGGTTTTAAGTGATACGTGCGTCGATGGAGTGACCTACGATAAGCCACTTCTGTTACTATGCTGATAAATAAACAATTAAAATGACGCGGGTCGTGGCTGTAAACTTTCAAGTAAATCAATGTTATTTATACACACGAGTTTCTTTAATAAATACTTCTTTTTATAATAATATAAACAATTCATTTATATCTTAAGATAAAAGCACAGCCAAAAAGATGTCCACCCCCATAAATTCTCATTACTCACCCACAAGTGCAAGAAATGTCTGGAATAAACATCTGGTGAAGAAAAAAAAAAGAAAGAGACGAAGGCGAGGAGGAGGAGGAGGAGGAGGAGGAGGAGGAGGAGGAGGAGGAAAGGCTAAGACTCACTCAGTTGTCAAAAGGTCTGCCGAGTGCCTCTCAGCAATCTCTCCAACTTACACACATCCTGTAACTTTTTTTCTTTTTTTTTTCTAAATAAAATCCTTAAACTCGTACTATTTTCACAACGATATTACATAAATTTTTCTATTTGTTGTTTTTCGATTATTTATACCACTTGGCGAGCTATCAATGTATACTCAGATGCGAGGGATTATATGCACATATGGATATGTCCTTATTCATGTGTTGGGTTTGGCCAATTTTCATCACCAGACTGGCCAATGCAGATCGGTGATGGTGGGAGACTTTGGTGCGGGTACCGCTGACAAGTACAGTTTGACGTGTATATATGTATATGTGAGTGTATATCTAAAATGTGTAATATATATATATATATATATATATATATATATATATATATATATATATATATATATATATATATTTGCTAATTCAGGGGTAATGGTTCGAATCCTCACCTGGGTAGGTGCAACCATAAAGCATGGATTTAACTTCTGGTATGTTAATTGCAAGGTAGAAGGAATTTTATATTATAAAACCACTTGTGAAGTCACGAACTGTAGTAACAAAATTATATAATATATATATATATATATATATATATATATATATATATATATATATATATAAATAAATATATATATATATATATATATATAAATATATATATATATATATATATATATATATATATATATATATATATATATATATATATATACATATATATATGATCATTAGCCGTTGCTAGTCCACTGCAGTACAATGGCCTCAGACCTAACCTTCTACAAGCATCTGTTTATAATCTTTCTATGCCTATCTATACTAGCAAATTTTCTTAACTCGTCAATCCATCTTACTCTCTTCCTTTCACTGCTTCGTTTGCAATTGCTAGGACACATTCTGTTATCCTTAATGTCCACCTATTATCTGTCATTCTCATTATATGTCCTGACCATGTCCATTTCTTTTTTCCATGTTATTAGAATACCCTCTACTTTAGTTTGCTCTCGTATCTTCCTCTGTCTCTTAATAGCATTCATATTATTATTCTCTCCATAGCTCTTTAAGTAGTAACTAGCTTATGTTCTAAGGCTTTAAAGAGGCTCACAGTTTCCGATATTTAAGTGAACACATACTGGTAGAACAATCTGATCGAATACTTTTTTTTTTCAGAGAGTGAGATTTTTCTTTTCATAATCTCATTTTGTTTACGAAAAACTCCGCACTGAGAAACACTGTCTTAAGTACGTATATTCATTAACAATCTCTAGAGGTTCGTTCATAACCTTTACTTGTTTGTGCTTTTTCACAGAACATCATCTTACTTTTACTCATATTCATTTTCAGTCCTATACTTCTGTTTTCTCTATTCAAATCCTCTATCATCTTTTGCAATTCCTCCCATAAATCACTAAATAGAACCTGTCATCTGCAAATCTTAAGTTGTAAAGGAATTCCCCATTAGTGTTAATTTCTATTTTCCCAATATATATATATATATATATATATATATATATATATATATATATATATATATATATATATATATATATATATATATATATATATATATATAAATAATCTACTCCTACGTCTATTGATGCAAAGGGCCTCGGTTAGAATTCGCCAGTCGTCTCTATCTTGAGCTTTCAGATCAATACTTCTCCATTCATCATCTCCCACTTCACGCTTCACAGTCCTCAGCCCTGTAGGCCTGGGTGTTCCAACTCTTCTAGTACCTTGTGGAACCCAGGTGAAAGTTTAGTGAATTAATCTCTCTTGGGGAGTGCAAAGAGCATGCCCAAATCATCTCCACCTACCCCTCACCGTGATCTCATCCACATATGGCACTTCAGTAATATCTTATAGTTTAATTTCTAATCCTGTCCTGCCATTTAACTCCCAATATTCTTCAGAGGGATCCGTTCTCAAATCTACAAAATCTGTTGGATATTGTTTCATCCTCCTATCATGTCCATACAGTACCTATAGGTAGTAGATTGGCTAGGGCACCAGCCACTCGTTGAGATACTACCGCTAGAGAGTTATGGGGTCATTTGACTGGCCAGACAGTACTACATTGCACCCTTCTCTCTGGTTACGGTTCATTCTTCCTTTGCCTACACATACACCGAATACTCTGGCCTATTCCTTACAAATTCTACTCTGTCCTCATACACTTGACAACACTGACATTACCAAACAATTCCTCTTCATCCAAGGGGTTGAGTACTGCCCTGTAATTGTCCACTGGCTACATTCCTCTTGGTAAGGGGTAGAAGAGACTCTTTAGCTATGGTAAACAGCTCTTCTAGGAAAAGGACACTCCAAAATCAAACCATTGTTCTCTAGTCTTGGGTAGTGCCATAGCCTCTTTACCATGGTCTTGCAGAGTCTTGGGTTAGAGTTCTCTTGCTTGAGGGTACAATCGGGCACACTATTCTGTCTTATTTCTCTTCCTCTTGTTTTGTTTAAGTTTTTATAGTTTATATAGAAAATATTTATTTTGGTGGTGGTGTTGTTCTTAAAATATTCTATTTTTCCTTGTTTCCTTTCCGCACTGGGCTACTTTTCCCTGTTGGATCCCTTGGGCTTATAGCATCTTGCTTTTCCAACTAGGGTTGTAGCTTAGCTAATAATAATAATAATAATAATAATAATAATAATAATAATAATAATAATAATAATAACCGATCTCACTTAACTGATATATAGCTCGAATTTTATGTTATTTCATGTGATTTGATTTCCAAATTTTACTTAATCTAGCCATTTTCGATTTGCTTTTTTTCAATCTTTCATTAAACTCATATTCTAAAGACCGTGTTAAAGATCATAGTTTTAAATATCAAAATGATTCCACCTCATTAATCCTTTCTCATTCCAATTATATTTCATTTTCCATTGCATATTCCGTTCTCATCATGTCTTTTTTTCTGTTTATCTTGAACCCAACCTCATGTGATATTTCATGTATTTTTGTAAGCAAGCTTTGCTAGTCCTGTGGCATTATGCTAATAAGGACAGTGTCATCAGCATACTCTAGGTCCTCTAATTTCCCGTTACCAATCCAGTCCAATCCTTCTCCGCTATCCCCAACTGTTCTATGCCTTACAAAAACCTAGAGAAGGATAAAAAAACATACGCGACAACACATTCCCTAGAAGTATTCCACTGTTCACTGGAAATTAATTTGATAGGACTCCTTTAACATTAACTTTGCACTTCCTATGCTCATGAACAGACTTAATCAAATTTACATATTTATGAGGAACTCCATAATAACGCAGGACTCTCCACAAAATTGGCCAGTGCACACTATCAAAGGCTTTTTCCTAGTGCACAAATGCCATCAATAGTGGATTTCTATATTCTACACATTGCTATACATGTCTTGAAATGATAATTTGGTCAGTACAACTTCTACCTTTTCGAAATCCTGCTTGTTCATCTCTCTCTCTCTCTCTCTCTCTCTCTCTCTCTCTCTCTAGAATGAGCATACCATATATTTCTATGGCAACGGACGTGAGTTTGATGCCTCTGCAATTATTACAATCAGTCAGATCTCCTTTTCTGCCATTTTCACCAACACTCGTAACTCCCATTCATCAGGTTTTGCCTCTTCATGCCACATCCTACAAAATAATTCTGGGAGTCACTTCATTTTCGACCTCATATATATATATATATATATATATATATATATATATATATATATATATATATATATACACAATATATATACATATATATATACATATATATATATATATATATATATATATATATATATATATATATATATATATATATAAACACAACCCTGTATATTGATTACAGATGCAGCCTTTAATGCCTATCGTCTTTAAACTACAGTTACTTAATAATGCCAGTTATACAGTATGCACATACTTTAGATGGATACAAAGAAAGATAGATCACAAGTTACTAACTGAAAATCTACAACGAAGGACTAGTGTTCAGAAATCTATAAAGTAAGAAAGAGGAAATACCACTGGTTATCAGAGAGAGAGAGAGAGAGAGAGAGAGAGAGAGAGAGAGAGAGAGAGAGAGAGAGAGAGAGAGAGAAATAAGTTACTTAAAATATACAGGAAATACCAACAGAAGTCACACGTCTTCCTTTCAAAAGCAGTAGAGCAAGCAACAGACCGAGAGTGTCTCGGGTAAGAGACAGTTTCATACATTGCCCTTTCATGGGAGAATCTCTCTTTAAACAATTCTTCTTTTACAGTTTTCTCGCGCATATGTCATCATTCATATCTACACAAACTAAAAAATCTTAGGGATTATATTGGATTTATGAATAAGGGCACAAGGCCAATAACTGGGGCATAGGATGCCATTCGGCGCCAATGTGCAACGGAGGAGGGAGGGAAGCCTCACATTTACAATAAGAAGTAAAAGTTAAAAGGTTGTATAACAAGTAGGAAAAATGGAAGTGGGAACTTTGGTAAGGTAGAAGGCTAAAAAGCGAGTGCAGTTACGGGCTGATGGGATGCAATGATGGTAAGACCCTTTAAGGACACACCTTGTATACCGAGTAGTCAAATACCCTTGTATACCGAGTAGTCAAATACCCTTGTATCCAGATACTTAAAAGACCATAACCTTCCTTGAGTGAATTTATAGATTTGGGCTATATAGCCCGGCATTGGGCCTGTGAGGCCATTTATCGCCAAAGTGCATCACCAGGAAACCTTAAAGTTGCACTTTGAAGTGAAAGTTATGAGTAGGGACAGCAAGATGGTAAAGAGGCAGGCGATGTAAAATTGTATACAAAGCAAACACAAAAACTAGAGGCTGAAGGAAAGTTGCAACTATCCTAAAGTAATGCCTAAAGTACACCATTTGAGGGCCACTGACGACGGAGTCTGTCATCTTTAATAACTTGAAAAGAGAATTTGTGGACTTTTGAAATTGATTGTACATACAAATTGGATCATGGCACAAAACAGCAGTGATATACTTATACATTGTACAATACATGGTCTAGAGACCTTGATACAATGCATGCTAGGTAAAGTTGTGGAAGCCTACGGTGAAATTTGTAAAGGAGTTATTGAACCAACGCTCTTTTATGGCATGAAAGGAGTTGAAACTGTTGAAATAAATGTTCGGCATTTTAATGTGTAAGAATTGATAAGACATGAAATGAGAAGACACATTAAGTGGTATTTCACCATAATGAAAGTATAGATCTGAGTATTTGGGGTGGTTTGGTCATGTGAAAAGAATGGGAGACAGTAGGTTAGAGGAAAATGTGACAACTTTGTGGTCTATGGTACAAAGATCTCTTTTCAGATAAATTCATTCAAGTATTTTAGTACCCTTGTAATTTTATACAGTTTTTAAGAGGGCATGGAGTACATTTGATTCCGTTTCTGTAGCACCTATCATCTTGGTATTTTATATACAATTCTATAGTATTAATGATCTTATCATTAATGGAAAAATGGAGAAGACTGGATCTTTTTTGGAAAGGTCAAAATCGGGACAAAATTTAGATTTTTCAATGAGTTGGAAGGCAGCAATAGCTATGGCTGATTTGTGAGATGGGGCTTCATGGTGGATAAGCCTCCTTTAATTCAGCTTTCCGAGTCAATTTTCTCCTGTATCTGCTTAAAAAGATCAGTAGTACGACCGAGACACATTCCAGCCACTTGCCAAGTATTATGACAGCTCTACATCCCTAAACATTTATACCATCGTCAATCTGCCTTCATAACGGTTTTGGCCTTCTTGGGATGGAGAAACCCTTTAGGGCCTTTACATAAATGAGCATGATTGTCCTTTCAAATGTGCCAAGGCTGTATCTGGTCGGGCCCAATAAGTTTAGTGACCCTCCTTCACAATTGTAGATCATTAGATATATCTAAAGTACATTCAGGCTTTCCTAGATGATAACCAATTCTATTGCATTGTAGTGGACTGTTGACTATCAATCTGCAATTATCATGACAGGAATTTTGTCAAGTTTCCTATCACGTAACAGTGGGAAGGGGGGGGGGGGGGGGTATTTCCTTGACAAGAATCATATCCTAGGCCTCTCTGACTCCTTTGAATTATCATTATTACTAGCTAAGCTACAACCTTAGTTGGAAAACCATGATGCTACAAGACCAAGATTTCCAACGGGAAAAAATAGCCCATCGAAGAAAGGAAATAGGAAATAAATTAACTGTATCAGAAGTAATATTAAAGAAACTAGAATCTTATGATGAGTAACATATATATATATATATATATATATATATATATATATATATATATATATATATATATATATATATATCACAAACTATAAAGGAGTCTTATGTCAGCCTGTTCAACATAAAAATATTCACTGCAAGTTAGAACTGAGGTTCCGCCAATTCAACTCCCTGATTAGGAAGATCATCTAACAATCTGGTAAATACTGTAATAAAACCTCTAGAATACTGTATAATGTTGAGCCCTACGATGCAGAGTGCAAGAATTAAATCACCTGAATACCTAGTTCTACATACAGGTTGGTACTGTCCGGGATGATCTGATGCAAATGATGGTCAGAATCATGAAAAATCTTATGCAACATGTATAACAAACTAACCCAACGACAGTGCCCGAGAATAATTAGTTGGTCCATTTCTTGACCACGCAGTAGGAAGAAGAATCCTACTATTGTGTAGACACCAAGTCCTTATGGATATCTCAAGGTAGTAAGCCACTGACAGCGAAGTAACGAATGACTGCAAGATGGGAAGTGTTGAACCAATAGGATTTTATTTCCTCTTAAAATAATTCATATAAAAATATTCGAGAGGTTAATTAACTAAATCATTAATTTAGCTAGAAGTATATTCAATTACATTATCAACCACTCCTAGTATAATTCAAAAACAGCTGAAATGAAAGACCTAAAACTGTTTGGTTAAATTGTGTTGAAGTATAAGAATGTAGGGACCTTGATATTCAGTAAGCAGAAAAATGTATCCAAGATAACCTTAAATGGCATCGTCTATATAAGGAGACTCAGCGGGCTGCAAAAGTGTCTTCCAAGTAGGAGAAAAGGGTACTTAAATGAACAAGAGTTCACCATTGCTTCAGTAGTTAGAGGATAAATGTGGCTGTGTCTATTATTGCTTTTCTTGTTAGGTGACAACCTCTTTTAAGGGATGTTGTTAAACGCTAAAAGAAATATATGTAAATGCATTTATACAATGATTTATTTTTTGTCAACCATATTAAAACTTTAGCTTGCTTAACTATTCAGAGCTCAATCATAAGGTAAGCAACACTGGGATGGGTCATTATTTAGATGGGTAACCAAAGGAAAAGACAAATAGTCTGGACACAAAAACCCATATACTGTCAATATGACAGGTTATGAGGTTACTACTCGAAAAGTTTTTTTTTTTTTTCTTTTTATTTGACATTACATATTTCTTTAATTTTAAATAGAATTTCTATTGCATATTTATCTAACGACACCCCAAAGCAAGTATTTTCCACGTCTCATCTTTTTTTTTCTTTAATTCAAATCTCGAACTTGATTCCTGCTTTAAGTAATGTAATTGTCTCTCTAGACTTTTTAAAACAGAATGCTATCAATCTTTGATCACCAGACCTCCAAGAGAAGAGCTGGATCAGCCAAACCTTTTAATATCACTAATCTCTAAAAGGGAGAAAAAGCCTCTCAAGACTATAATCTTGCACAAGTGGAGGGAAATTAACAACGAGACTGATGGTTTGTTCATCATCTGCCCCTTAAAACAACTAATGAAGTATAGTTTTAATAGACTATACTGGATGTCTTAAACCGGGAAACTTTTAGTAGTATACGTAAAGGAGGAACTTCTAGTCTACTCCTATTCTAGGCTTGGAAAATTTTTGTTTAGATAGCTGGCCCTGGTATTGTTGTGGTTGTAGACTGCCAGGCCCTTCGTATTGTTATATTGATTGAGGTAGACGGAAAAGTATTCACGCTGAATAGAAGTCAATATCAAGGAGCCAGACCAGTCGACCACTTCAAAATCCCAAACTTTTGAGTTCGTCCTATTTTCACTATACATATTTCTACCACCATCATTTATTTTTCTTTGTAAATTCTAATTGTGGGGCTTATATATATATATATATATATATATATATATATATATATATATATATATATATATATATATATATATATATATATATATATAATATATATATATATATATATCCCAATTACAATTATAAGCTGTAAAAATCTACATATATTTTCATTTTATAGTTCTTCCTAATCAAATTTCACTGTATTGTATTCAGAAGTTTCTTATTCAAAAATTCAGGAGTAATGGCTGAATATTTCAGGTTATTCAACAGGAATCGATTGGTTGATAACCTGGCAACAATTGGCGTTTTTTTTTCTTTTTCACTTTACCCTTCTAATTAGTTTTACGAAATGTCTCCCGGTCAATTATTCAGCACTTTATAGCATCCTCCTTCATCTCTTTCCTTCTAATTCTCTTGATTTATAAAGAATCTTTACTAACGTAATTCTCTCTCATAAGAAAGTAAACTTTGTTATGTAACAAAAATTTTCTCTACTTTAAAGTCTTTTTCCTCCATAAACACTTACAAACTATTCGTCTCGACGTTTTTCCCACTCATCACGAATAAAAAATAACTAAATACATTGATGTATTTACAAATCACAAAATTAGATCGAGTAAAGCACACAATAGACAAGAGGGACCTAGCTATTCAGGAATAAACCAGGCTGCCTAAATACACATGCACTGGAAGTAAGGATATCAACGTCAATGCGATGTACAAAATTATGAAGTTGTGGATGTTTTACTGACATGGTACGTAAGTATGTATATTTATGTACACGTTTTTTATATCTACCACTATGCAGTAGGTTAGCTAAAGCACCAGGCCAGGCACCCGTTGAGATACTACTTCTAGAAAATTATTGTGTCTTGTGACTGGCCAGATAGCACAACATTGGACCCGTATCTGGTTACGGCACATTTTCATTTGCTTACACATACACAGAATAGTCTGGCCTATTCTTAACACATTCTTCTCTTTTCTCATACACCTGACACACTAAAATAACCGACACATTCTTCTTCGCTCAAAGGGTTAACTACTGCCATGTAATTATTCAGTGTCAACTTTCCTCTTGGTAAAGGTAGAAGTGACTCTTTAGATATGAGCAGCAGCTTTTAGGAGCTTTCAAAGACGCACCAAAATCAAACAATGTTCTCGAGACTTGGATAGTGCCATAACCTCGGTGCCTTAGTCTTCCACTATCGTAGGTTACAGTTCTCTTGCTTGGGGGTACACTCAGGCACACTAATCTATCTTTTCTTATTTCTTCTTCTAACCGGGCTATTTTCGCTATTGGAGTCGTTGGGCTCATAGTATTCTGCTTTTCCAACAAGGGTCATAGCTTATCTAATAATAATAATAATAATAATAATAATATACCTTTTTAGCGCCAGGTGTCACCCTTCTGGTTTTCAACACCTATTCACGGGGTGAGGTTGCTAGCCTCACTGCAGGCATCTTCAATGTTCCCGAAACATATGCTTACAATGCCTATCTTATTTCCGGTGACACCGATCTAATTACTAACCATATCTGATTTTGTTTACCGTACGTCGTTTCCCCTAGGAAAGTATATCACAAGACGAGCAAAGCATCAGTAACGATTATAATTTGTTGTTATTCAAAGATTTGTACATAAACCCATTCATTCTTTTGGGTTTACATATCTTGTAAATTCCCTGCAACATCTCTCATTCTATCGGCATGTTATATATACAATCAAATTATTATCATTATTAATCGCTAAGCTACAACCCTAGTTGGAAAAGCAGAATGTTATAAATCCAGGGACTCCAACAGGGAAAATAGCCCAGTGAAGAAAGAAAACAAGGGAAAATAGAATATTCTAAGAACAGTAACATATAAATATTTCCTATATAAACTATAAAAAACTTTAACAAAAAATACCCATATGATATATATATATATATATATATATATATATATATATATATATATATATATATATATATATATATATATGTATATATATATATATATATATATATATATATATATATATATATATATATATATATATATATACTGTATAAATACATTGCATATTCACAAACGCGTTGTGTAAAACAACAATAGTGAACACCACTTCAAATAGGGTCGAATACGTGAGAATGACCAAGAGGTTAATGAAGAGATTATATTTGTAGGCAGGGGAAGACGGTCGCACATAAAGGGTTGAAAAGACGCTGTGAAAGACATATTGGAAAGGAAGAGCCTTAATATAAGAGGAACGCAATTGTGCGTACAAGGTACGTGCAAATGGTGTATTGTGTATAGGTAAGGGGTCAGACACTACCGATGATCTTTTTGTCTACGTGAATGAAGCAACTCAAGTTACAGAAGCTTTTATAGCACGGGCAATATATTCATAAATCAAACGATAAAAAAACTATTAAGTATTGGCTAATGTTCTTTCTCCCGTAATGGAAATGGCTTATTGATATTTTAACAGGCGATATATTCATAATTCAAAAGATGAAAAACTATTGAGTATTGCCTGGTGTTCTTTCTCTCGCAATGGAAATGGCTTATTGATATTGATATTTTAACAGGCGGTATATCCCTAATTCAAAAGATAAAAAACTATTAAGTATTGCCTAGTGTTCTTTCGCCCGTAATGGAAATGGCTTATTGATATTCTAAATATTTCTGCGCGTTTTATTACAGCCACTTCTAGGTGTCTGGAATTCATACCCTTCTCAACAGTATTCTGATTTTCTTTGCAGGTGGGTTACTTCCACATCTCTCTTTCTCTCTCTTTTATCTAAATGGCTCAGGTGAGGTTCCATTTGGATCTGTGAGGCTCACAAGTACCTGAGAGGAACTCCCATAAAGGGTGGGTCTTTCTATACTATACTAAGTAGCAAACCCCCTTTCCATCACGAAGAGCTTTCATTTCCTCAAGATGAGTCACAAGTGCTAGGCTTTTGTGGTCCACGTTTACCTTTAGGACTACTTACAAAATATTTTGGTATCTTACCGTATGGTACATTCTCATTTTTTCTATTATGAAAATATACGAGGTTAAGTAAATCCAAACTTATCTGCATAGTTCTATAGAATAATTTCCTAAATTGTATAAATTAAATATAGTAGTTTCCTATATTGTATAAATTATAAAATATTTCAGAAATCATGAAATTAAACATGTGTACAGATATATTTTCACATGCCCTGGTCTGACAGACTCGGGTGTTAGTGAAGTGCAGTGTTCTACTAATATACGTGTACGAGACTACAATTAAGTCTGATAAATCCTTCAGCGTAAACTGGAGTCAGTCGAGAATGGCAGATTTTTCCCCTCTCATCACTACTCAATGGCCGCCATTTAAAATTTCTGGACTAGAAAAATCCCCCTATGTAATCAAAGCAACTACAAGATTCCACTAATGTCCAACAACAAAGCATTTCTTCTGCTAACGACTTAATTACCTATAAAAGATTCAGTGATTGATATCTGTCTATTTTAAAAGATCTAGGTCGTCACTGGCAAGTCGGTAAAATTAATACTCTCGCTACCGAGTGGCATCGCTTTCCAGAGCAGTCATGACGTCTCCTACGCAACAAGTGTTGCTATGGTAACGAGAGAGAGAGAGAGAGAGAGAGAGAGAGAGAGAGAGAGAGAGAGAGAGAGAGAGAGAGAGAGAGAGAGAGAATGTCTAGACAAACAGCAAATCAATCTACTTGGAGTGGTTTGTACTTAACAAGTCAATATCCAGTAGTGCAATGAACAGCTGATTAGAAATTATATAAATTTAGAAAGTACTTGCAGCTTAACTGTGAAAGTACTTATCTCAATCAAGGTATACATCGATAAAAAATAGATAAAAAAAATACTGCACTTGAAAAATTACAACGGCAAACTTTAAAGACAAGAAAGCATAAGGTTCGGGAATTTTTTAAGCGTCAAAAAGTCTGTAAGAAAAACCCACATGAAATTCACCACCTATGACATGACGTTTCCCCGACACATTCCCTGATAAGGAGAGGGATGGAGAGGGTTGGGAAAGCGGGGAGATATGGAGGGGGATGGAAGGGGGAAGGGAGAGGGGAGGGAGACGATGCAGGTCAACCATCTGGGACCTTCATGAACACATATGCTGCGATGCCAAATGGCTGCCAATCGATTAAAGCCCCGATCAGTCACCTCTCAATAACAGCATTCACAACAACAGTCATTTGCAAGAAGTTTAGGGCAATTACTGAAAGCAATTTGATGCTGAATACATACATGGCAATGGCGAAAGGTTATTGGTGAAATGGAAAGCATATGGTGACGATGCCAATTGGAATAAGATGATGTTGGTGAAGATTTAAAAACTATTCAAAGTAACACTTATAATAAAGACGAGGGGTTTGAATATGAACTAGTTTTTATAACCAGAAATTTTATGTAACGAATGCCCCTAACAAGTGTTTTACCACTCATAATTACATAACTAAAATGGATCAAATACAAACCAATCATACGTTTTCTAATTCGTTTGTGCAACACTTATTCTAATGATAATATCCTAAAAGGCATCTATTATTCCATTTCACTTACTTGGCTTCATCTGTTTAATGATTTTTTCGAGCAATTAGTTAACACTTTCTATAAAATCATATATCAAATTTATGACCTCATCAATATTTCCACTGGTATCGTACTTTGATAGAATGAAAGAAATTAACAATTGCAAAACAAGACCACAAGTTTTCAGCGACTGAGAAACAGCTCTCAAAGTTTCCGTTCTTTATCCATCCATCAACTTTCTTGTCTCTAGTGAAATCCACCTACTGCTCGATCCTTCTGACAGTTTGATAAAACTAACACCACAAAAGGAGACATGAACCACTTCTACGTTTCATAATCATGTATATTTCATATTTTCATTGCTATTATTATTACTTGCCAAGCTACTACCCTAATCGGAGAAGCAGGATGCTATAAGTCCAGGGGCCCCAGCAGGGAAAATAGCCCAGTAAGGAAAGGAAACATGGAAAAATAAAACAAATATTTCCTATGTAAACTATAAAATTTTTAATAAAACGAGTAAGACAAATTAGATAGAATAGTGTACCCTCACGCAAGATAACTCTAACCCAAGGCAGTGGAAGACCATAGTACTGAGGCTATGGCACTACCCAAGACTAGAGAATAATGGTTTTATTTTGGAGTGTCCTTCTCCTAGAAGAGCTGCTTACCATAGCTACAGCGTCTCTTCTACCCTTACCAAGAGGGAAGTAGCCATTGAACAATTACAGTGCAGTAGTTAACCTCTTGGGTAAACAAGTTATTGTTTAGTAATCTCTGTTGTCAGGTGTATGAGGACAGAGGAGAATCTGTAGAGTATGCTCGATTCTTCGGTGTATGTGTAGGCAAAGGTAAAGTGAACCGTAAACTGAGAGAAGCATCCAATGTAGTACTGTCTGGCCAGTCAAAGGACCCCATAACTCTCTAGCGGTAGTATCTCAACGGCTGGCTGGGTAGGGTTTTCTGCTAAAAACTAAGGCACCCTATTTCGGTTTCATCAATTTACAAAAACATATAAGCACCAAGGTCTAACGAGAATTTCCTTATGAAAATTTATATTATAAGTATGCAAAACACAACATCAATCTACTAAAGAATCTATTTTACCAAGTATAAGAACTCATTCTTCTGACCAAATCTTATCAACTATTTAGTGTCCTTACTTCCCAGGTCAAATTAAGGACGGTAGATAAGTGAGGCCGGTTTGTTTTACACTGATAAATCCTTCCCTAAATACAGTACTCAAAATAAATATTGAGCAGGTTAATAAGGTATTAAATTCTATCAACAAACAAGCTCCTAGCAGATTTTGTTTCTTTAGAAATTATAATTAATAGCTAACATACATCATTTGTTGGAAAAACAGGATGCTTTAAATTCAATGGCTCCAACAGGGAAAATAGCCAAATGATCAAAGGAAATAACCCAATGATCAAAGGAAATAAGATAGTGTACCCTCAAGCGAGAGACCTGTAACTCAAGTGGAAGACTAGGACACTACCCAAGACTAGAGAACAATGGTTTGATTTTGGAGTGACCTTCTCATAGAAGAGCTTCTTACCATAGCTAAAGTCTAATCTGCCCCTAACAAAAGGAAAATAGCCAGTGAAAAATTACACTGCAGTGGTTAAAACCTTGAGTGAAGAATTATTTAGTTATCTTAGTGCTGTCAGGTGGATAAGGAGGGAATCTCCCCTATATAATAAAAAGCATATGTCTGGTTATATATTATACATATATATATATATAATATATATATATATATACTGTATATATATATATATATATATATATATATATATATATATATATATATATATATATATATATATATACGGTCACGCTTGGCGACAAGCCATATAACTAATGGTCTCTCCCCGTCCGTCGGATAGGGGAAAAGAAGTAGCCATACCCTGTGTGAGTTTGTAGTTAGGAAAGATGGAAGGTGCTGGAAGGAAGGAATCTGTGTACGTGCACTCATGTGCATATCTAGGATATTCGCCGTCATTTTTGGCGGGTCGCGTACACTAGGGGAAATAATTGGCCAGAATAGACTATTTGGTGTACCGGTGTACGTGTCGGTAAAATATAAAGGAGTCGTAACCAGAGAGGAAACCAGTGAAGTGCTATATTCGCAGTAAAACTGTGTGTATTTTTATGTTCAAAATTACAAAGGCGGTTTTCTCGTTCAATCAAGGTCAAGATAACTCAACATATGAATAACTAATGTTTTTTTTTTTTTCATGAATTTTTATTTCTATGTTTCATACGTAACCTTTTCTTTTTCGAGCGTTCAATACACATGACTAATCTTCAAATAAAATCTGCCAGAGTAATCAGGTTGCAATGAAGCCCAAAGGAAGTTTTTTTTTTTTTTTTCCTCTCAATGATGAAGTCTCATGTTACAGATTTTGACGTTATTTATAAAGAAACCTTAACAGTTTTATAACTGGAAAAACTCGTATTTCATGAAGCTTACGCCATCGGTAGTAGTATTAATAATAATGATAAATAATAACAACTTAATTTCGGAAATAAATTAGTAATACTATACTTTCAAATAATTAAGAAATAAAATTCAATTTAAAAAAAATGATGAGAACGATGCCATAAAATAGTAATCATATGCCATTTCCCTTAGATTTTCATTTTCTCAAATGGTGCCAATAACTTTCCCCCTTCAAGAGCAAGTCTTTCTTTCACCGTTCGAATTAGATTTCCCCTCTTTCTCCCCCTTTCCTCTCACTCTTTTTACGAACAGAAGACAAGACGGATAAAATGATTCATGAAAAAAGTCAAATAATTATAATTTCTGTATTAGACAAACTCATTAAACCGGTTGACACTCGACTTTGTGACTTCTTCACTGGATCTGTGGTTTCGAGGTCAGGGGGCTCACTTTAGGAAAATAGAAAAATGTGAAATTAAGCTAAACTTGATAGAAGAATGGAAAATAAAGCCAAACTCAATATAAAAATGGAAAATAAAGCCAACTCAATATAAAAAAATAGATAATAAAGCCAACTCAATATAAAAATGGAAAATAAAGCCAACTTCATATGAAAATAGAAAATAAAGCCAAACTTAATAGAGAAATTTAAAATAAATTGGGAAATAAAGCTAAACTTGATAGAAGAATGGAAAATAAAGCCAAACTCAATATAAAATTGGAAAATAAAGCCAACTCAATATAAAAAAATAGATAATAAAGCCAACTCAATATAAAAATGGAAAATAAAGCCAACTTAATATAAAAATAGAAAATAAAGCCAAACTCAATATAAAAATAGAAAATAAAGCCAAACTTAATAGAGAAATTTAAAATAAATTGGGAAATAAAGCTAAACTTGATAGAAGAAAGGAAAATGAAGCCAAAATAAATATAGAATATAAAGTAAAACTGAATATAAAAAATGGAAAAGCCAACTTCATATAAAAAATAGAAAATAAAGCCAACTTCATATAAAAAATAGACAATAAAGCCAACTTCATATAAAAAATAGAAAATAAAGCCAACTTCATATAAAAAATAGACAATAAAGCCAACTTCATATAAAAAATAGAAAATAAAGCCAGCTCAAAATAAAAAATGGAAAATAAAACAAAGTTCCATATTCAAAATGGATAATAAAGCCAACTCAATATAAAAATTGAAAATAAAGCTAAACCCAGCATAAAAATTGAAAATAAAGCCAAACTCTATGTAGAAATGTAAAATAAAGCCAACAATTTAAAATATGTACAGTAAAGCCAAACTTGACATCAAAATGGGAAATAAAGTCCAACTTAACATAAAAAAAATGGGATATAAGCCAAACAGCATAAGAAATACGAAATAAAGACAAACAATATAAAAAGGGGAAATAATTGCAAACTTTACAAGACCTAGTGCCAGAGAGATTACCTCTTTCGTTTGTACTTCTCGAGACGCGTATCTGAGAAGTAGTACTTCACTGATAGCGTTATGTGTTATCAGTTATCTTATCACGGCTTATAAAAATAAACATTTTCTTTTGTCTCAACAGGAAAACTGCATCATATGATTTATTCATAATATCCGTATAACAGTTTAGTGTGTGTGTGTGTGTGTGTTTGTGTGTGTATATATATATATATATATATATATATATATATATATATATATATATATATATATATATATATATATATATATGAGGTTATTCGGGGTTATATGAATGCAATAGTTTGGTAAACTAAGAAGTTTTATTATTAATTTGGGTCAGTTGACTTGTGGATTACATATGCATACCATACAGTACATATATACGTAAGTGTATGTATGTATATATATGTATGTATATATATTTACAAATATCAAATATATATATATATATATAGAGAGAGAGAGAGAGAGAGAGAGAGAGAGAGAGAGAGAGAGAGAGAGAGAGAGAGAGAGAGAGAGAGAGAGAGAGAGAGAGCGCATGCATATGCAAGGGCAAACTTGAATATTTTGGCTAGCCTAAAAGCATTTAAATCACCCTGTACTCTTGTCTTAGCAAGATATCTCAATTACGAGGGAAAAGAATATCATTATCAACATATGGCCATTATTTGAATCGAGTATGATTGCTCTTGGATGTCCCCGATGGGTGTTGTTAATGATACCAATTCTCGAACAACATACTCTGCCATAGTTGGGGCACGTGTTGTCAGGTGGGAGTGGAGGCTGTAGATAGCCTCGATTAGAGTACCTATATATATATATATATATATATATATATATATATATATATATATATATATATATATATATATATATATATTTATATATATATATATATATATATATATATATATATGTATATATATATATACATACATATATACATATATATATATATATATATATATATATATATATATATATATATATACATATACTGTGTATACATATATATACATGTATATACACACACATATATATATATATATATATATATATATATATATATATATATATATATATATATATATATATATATACATATATAAGTACTCCAGTCTCGATGAGCCAGCCTAGCAACTCTGAGAGTCTCCGTGTGAAAAAGAATATAATGAGATGATACCGAAATTATAACCTTTTTTATATCAGCGCATAGGTCAGATGGTTTGGGTAGCAACAAATCAACCCTTCTTAAGATATGGTATTTCTGATATGAATACCTCTTTCCAAGTTCCCTGTTGGTAGTTATAATCATAACAGACTGAGGATTTAGGCCAAGTTTCGCCGGAGAAATAAATCGTGAATGCATTTGTTCAGTGATTTAGGTACCCAGTTATAAGTCAAGCTAGTGAGGAGTGAGAAGTAAAAGGGACGCATGTGTCTGTCAAAAACAATATATAGCATCAAAACAGGAGGGTCTTGACGAGGCAATCTTTTCTTGTAGAAGTTAACAAATCAAACAAATCCTCTCAGGCATTGCTTATAAAAAGTTTATTAGGCAACGGTAAGTGAATTAAGGAATTAAGCAGTTGCTTTAAATAAAATAATCTAAACTAAAAGGTTTGAATGTTTCTTCTATTGTAAGGAAAGATATTCTACTAAATGTTCAACTTTATTCCCATTACCTAGAAAAGGTTAAAATAAAATAAAATAATTTCCATATCATTTTTTCCTTAATTTAACTTACATTACAGTATGTAAGTTCTATGGAGAGTTTATGTTCAATATGTAACATTAATTGGAGGAACAACAGATATTTTTGCGACATTTCCCCAGTTAATGGTATGAAAACAAAATAAAGTCTTCAAGATTGTTAAAATCCTGTACTAAATTACACCCCCCCCCCCTTACTTCTATGAAGCCTATGTTGATACATCCAGAGAAAATTTACTTCATAAATTCTGATAAAATTTCACGGAAATCAAACATTTCACCCCCAAAGGACGTACCGGTACGTTCTTGCAAAACACTGTTATTTACATGTTTTTGCATATTTTTGACAACTTTATGAGAAACTTCAGGCATTTTCCAAAAGAATGAGACCAACCTGACCTCTCTATGACAAAAATTAAGGCTGTTAGAGCAATTTAAAAAATATATAGCAAAATGTGCTCGAAATTTAACCTTACCTTGGGGATAAAAGGGTTAAATGCACACATTACAACACGTCATAGGAGCATAATCTTCTATCATCTAATTATTATTGAATCATGGCATAAGACACTAATATATTTAAATAAATAGTACACACACCAAATAAAATAAAATTATTGTCAAAGCACGCAAATAAGTTGAAAGCTATACCCTCACATAACTACAAGGAAAAACTTCAAGTCAATACGAACCAACAAAATCAAAATCTTTAATAATCTGGCAGAAATGAACGTATAGATACAATGTAACTCGTCCACTACAATTAAAGATAATCATACAACTGGAATAAAACTGTTGTCAATTGCAGGATATTGCCTTTTTTCCCCTGGGATAGGACAGGAATTAGTATTATTCCTCCAAGGAATTGGTCGTAACCGGACGATCTAGGAGGATTAATACTTATTTTTCCTCCAAGCTGACGATCTAGGAGGAGGATTATTTTTCCTCCAAGTTGACAATGGTCCCCGTAGGGCAGTGTTTCCCAACCCTGGGGTAAATTACCCAAGTGGGGTAATGGACCCGTATTTTTGGGGTAATCAAGATGTTCTGAAATTGAGTTATTCACATTCCCAAACTTCATACACAAAATCTGCAATAATTATTTTATAGGAAAACTCAATCATTTTAATATCTATTAATATTGTTACATTGAATATTCTGCACTGATGATGGTTCATTTTGATATCCATTAAAATAGAAAATTTTGCATTTGTTTTGGATCCTTAACTATAAGCAGCCAATAGCGGGCTACATGATCCATACATTTCATCAGGTGGCTGCAAAAAAACATCCGATGTTACCGGGTATATGTTCAATGGGGTAATTGATTAGTTGGAAATAAAATTTTGGGGTAATAATTTAAAAAAGGATGGGAAACACTGACGCGGTGAACTATCATGAGTATTATTTCAAGTCAAATGCTGGGTTTATCCTCCCGTTGCACTTGAAAATTTAATGGCCTTAGGCCCCATCGCCTGATTATATAGCCTTAATTCATAAATCCAATCAAATCAAATTCTATCCTGATGATATCAAACCAGGATAAAAGAAGGGGAAGGGCTTGACGTGTTGTTAAGGATCTTTCCTTTACAAATGTCAACCAAACCTGCAGGACATTTTAGGAATCCTTCAAAGGGTCAACCACCATAATGCTAGAAGTAATATAATTAGGGAGAGGATTTCGTTTGGGTGTACTGTTGCATATCAGGACGCACCAACACATCAAAAGGGGTAGTTATAGTGATGATGTTGTAAATGTAAAATTAAAAGATGTACATACTGTAATTATGAAAGGCGATAATGACAAGAGCGCACAAGATAGATAATTAAACCATCAACAGAAATAACACAACGTACACGAAGTTGGTAATTAAAAACGTCACTTTCAAAGTGGTTGGAACGAAGCGCGGAGAAAAAATTAAGTTCTTATTCGGGAAAAAAAGCAGAAATGCCACTGCAAAAGGAAAGGAAGCAGTACATGCCAAAGCAAGGACTAAAACGTACCTGAAGTAGATAGGCACATCATAGCTCGTCCCCTCCCTGTCAAAAATATCTAGACAAAAGCAGTGCCAGTCGAACGTCATAATCAATAACGCAAAGCCTGGAGCAATCGGGATTCAAATGTTGATTTTGGAAACAATTAAAAGAGAAATTATGAAGGGAAAAAGATGTTGGATTTGACAATTATCACGTAATCCCTACATTTAGGGATTACTGACAAACACCTAGTTTAGACACCACGTCTCAAAAGTTGATCCTACACATCTTAAAGGATATCTGCATACGAGAGAGAGAGAGAGAGAGAGAGAGAGAGAGAGAGAGAGAGAGAGAGAGAGAGAGAGAGAGAGAGAGAGAGAGAGAGAGAGAGAGAGAAAATTTAAAGGTTTGAAACGGATAAACTTGGCTATCGCAGAATGTTCCAGGCTTGTCATAAGGACCATGTAACTTTAGATTATAGGAAAAGGCTCAACCCAAACGGGAGAACATCCATTTATTTCATAAGGCAACTCTTCCACGTTGTCGTGGATACGGGTACTAAAAGGGTATAGAAGTAGAACAAACCGTTACTATGATGATAATGGCATCTTCCCCAATGCCAAGTTGGATGGCTCCTGTATCCATTAGCCTAATTGGCGGTTCTGGTTATGTTGCAAGACTAGGTTAGATTTTTTCTATTTTTCTATTGCTGGAATCATTGGAACCATAGTAGAAGAGAAGTGAAAAGAGGGGGGGACAGAGTTTATGTCTCGAAGGTAAGCAGGCTAAATAGGCAGGGGAAAACTGTTGCAGTAGTTATATCTAAAATGCTAAAAAACCTTCTGTTTTCACCTCAAAACCTCTGCATATCATAAACCTTGTAACCAGCCTTTTTCCTTCCACATATGTAATTCTTTTAATGCTATATTTCTTTATTTGTTATGACTTTTGTGTAATACTAATAATAATAATAATAATAATAATAATAATAATA